>NW_010126110.1:45799-53599 GCF_000699245.1 Pterocles gutturalis | reverse complement strand
CCAAAGCACTAAATGACTCAATTGGAGTAATCTGATCAATGCTGTATTTTCACTGTGAATTTAAATTGCACACACAGCAAGAGCAGAGTTAGTTTCCTTCTATCTCAAAATCACTTTTCTCTGCAGATTTGATAGCATAAATATGAAGTTTTGTTCTCATCACAGAAATAAGTGAAATGGCAGAAAACATATGTCAAATAAAACACACAACATTATGTCCTTTTTACTTTTTGGAGGCTGTTTAAGAAAATGGCTTCATTAATTTTGACTGAATAAAAGGTTCCTTTAAGGGATTTCAATAGGTGACATGAAAAATGTTAATACGAATGATCAAGACAATGGAGGTTAAAATTGTTTTGAAAATATGTTTCTTTTATAGATCTCAGCTGTTGGAAGAGTTACAGAATAAATATACAGTAGTGCTGACATTCGGTGCTGTTTCATCTTAGCAAAAGAGTTTTTAATAAAGAAAATTCTTTTCAAGGAATGCTTTCTGCAGCCGGTCTTCAAAAGTGGGTTTTCCCCCCACCTAGTTTAATAAAATTAAAGTAATTTATGTCATATTGATATGTCGATATGTTTTTCAATAAACTTTTTCAGAGAGATTTTTAAAAAATTCTCTTCACTCTAAAAATTATAATTATATGTCTTCCTCCCACTTTGAAAATGGCACAAGGTGCTCATTTGCAGAGCTCTACTGTTCAAATCTTCACTGAGAATAGAAATGTCATGACTCAGTTAACAATGCTTTATTATTCACATCGATCTTTTTTTATAGTGTTCTTTATCTCAAAAACATTGTAAATCAGATATCTTCCTCCCACTCTTTTGTTCATTTGCAAATTTTTATTATTCTAGTTTAAAAAAGCAATGGAGTGTCAAGAGTCAGTGTGTATTGTTTATGTTCTTTTTTGCTTTAAAATTACTTTTAACTATAAAAAGTAAGATGTACAGCAGGAAAAAAAAAGCTGGATTTAAGGCTGCTTAAAAAGGAATTGAAGGTATCAGTGTGAATTTTATGTTGTTCGCTTACACTTTAGGGTTGTAACGGACTTTGCAAGAAGTGGGACAAAACAATTTATGAAAAAATTTTAATGTGCTAATTCAGAAGTCCTTACTGCATCAGACATCATTATCTGCATTAGACTTCAGACATAACTCATGCTCTCAGTGAACACAATAGCAAAATTCCCAACTGCTTTTGTGGCATGTTCACTAGATGGTTTACAGGTGCCTGGCCAGAGCCCTGCGCTCCCCATCGCACTGTGTCCGAGCCTGGCACCAGGTCCTCAGGAGCCCTGGGCTCATAAGCACCAAGATAAATCACTGGATTTTCACTGGAACTTCACAGCTTTGGTATCAAGTGTTAACTGCAGCAGAAACATAACCTCAGCTGGTCAACAGGCAACTCAGTCACTGAAACCCATGGGCCAGGGTGTGGGATACAGCCGTGCATCCTCCCTGAGAGCCATGCTGGAGCCCCCAGGGTTTGTTTCTAGATTGGATCTTCCAAATTCTCCTTCAGCCAATGCTTTATTTCCTACCAATTTTTTCTTTAGGTCTATATTTATGTCCTGGCTGTTGTGACTGTATGAAATGGCCTTCGTGAAATAAATCCATTGCAGCAATTGGGGTTAGTCCAGAGAGCAGCAGGATCTCGTGGCATTTCACGTACTGCTTGCTGGTAGGTAATTCTTTTTCTTTTTCCTGTTTTGAATTAATATCCTCCAGTTTATGATCATGGCATCCTGGCACCCTGTGGTTATTCCAGCAGCTCTTGAAAGAGATCATCCTCTCTGGGAGGCTCTGAGAAGGAGTGGTTATTTCTGAATTCGAATTTAAGCCCCAGATTGGATTTTTGGATCTTGTAGGTGGTGTGGCAGCTCTATCACATGAAACAGCCCTAAAAAGCTTTTGCAAAGAAAAATAATATCTTCTTTCCACATTATTTTGTTTCTTTCTTTCTGTTTCAAGGCTGCACTCTCCTGACATTTTGCTACAAAGGATAATTAAACTCAGAGCAAGTAAGTCTCAAACTGAACCCAAAATGAAAACACGCAGCCCTGTCCTTCCCCCTCCAAGTGGAGGTCTAAGCAGCTATTTGTTTTTATTAAAGTTAGTAGGTCACACCAGCCACCATGCCAGACCCTGACCCCTTCCCAGGCTGCAGGGATTTGGGATGCACAGCCCCAAGCAGAGCCCCCGAGGTCACCCCACTGATGGGGCTGCATGGACAGCCCCCACTGGGTGCTGGGGCAGGTCCAGCCCAGCGCTCATGGACAGCTGCTTGTTGTGTTGCAGGGATAACTCAAAACTCCCACATTCTCTTTATTCCTCACTGCAGACCGTGAAGCTGGAGATTTTGATGCATTACCCTATATTAATTGATCATGTTGTTTTCAAATTAAAGAGAAAACAAACCTTATTATTATTATTACTATTATTATTATTATTATAGTCCTTGCCTCAACAGCAGTGCTGCATTAATTCAGTCTTCCTTCCTTCCTCTTACGGTTAATTACTCACCCCATCAATGAGGTTAAGACTGTCTGCCAATATGATCAAATTTCAGAAACAAAATCCTAACCAGAACAGAGTAGCCAGAAGTAGACAGGGCTTTATTTAATACACTGGCACAGTAACTAAAGGTAGGTCTCACTTGTGGACATACTTGTGTAATTGCTCACTCTGTCTAGTTCGGGAAATTTATAGGTGATGTTAAATGGAAAATACTGAGTTTATTATAAAAGATTTTTTTTCCATATAAAACTCTTTGTCATTACATTTGGAAAGCATTTGAAATTCTCTAGTTTTATGTTTGGTAAGTACTATCTACTGAAAAGTGAAAATATCAGAGGGATGTCTAGGCAGAATTTGTGAACTTCCCAATGACAAGACGGCACATTGTCCTCCTTTCATGTCCCAAGGTCTTTGGCAACCGTGCCACTTTCTGGATAATACTGAAGTTATGTGCTAGGAGTTTATTCCCAGAGCAGGTATTACACACAGTTATGGTCACAAAGATATCCTTGCACAGCATTAATGCCAGAGGAGCCCTGATACTGTCAGCATTTTGATTTAGTGAGGGGAAACACCATCAAAACCACATATATTCTTAAAATATATCCAAACAGTTTAAATGCCATCAAAAAGAGCTGCAAATCACAGAAGATGCAGCATATCTCATAGATGGTCCTTAAATCTCTACCCATGGTAAATTGGCGTGTGATGATATATGACTACAAAACCCCATGTCTTCTAATAGGTTATAAAAGCTTTCCTTTGATTTGAATCCAACAATGATTGGCAATCTTTGAGAGTTTTATGACTTCTAGAGACTTTCCTAGCAAACGCTTCCATTTTTTACTCTCTCATTTGTATGCCGTGCTGGAATGTGACTGGGAGCTGGACTTGTCCATGATAGCAAATATTATTCATCTTATTACCATCTGAGACCTCCCCGGGTGCTGCTGAGCAGCCTTTGCTGGACCATGCTGGAAAATCATTCACCTAGCTCCGCAAGGGCCTGATCCACTGTCAGCAAATGTCAAAGGAAAGACTTCCAGGGAGCTCAACAGTTCAGGCTCCTAAATAACCTCCAACGTGGTAGCCTTCTCTGGGTTCCTTTGCTCCTTTCCTCAGAAAGAGTCGTAGACAAAGCAATTACCAATGTCTGAAGCAGAAGATGTATGACAGTATACATCTTTTCTCAAAATGTTTTTTTTTTTTTTTTTCCTAGGGGACACCGAAGATGTAGAATGTCTGTTCTAGGGGCACACAGATGACATCCACTGTTTCTTAATTATGTAATATGTCCCTTTAGGACAGTGTAGTCTTGCTGGCTCTGGCAAAGGCAAACACGGTAACTGTTCTGCTCACAGTATTAAATATACGACTCTCGCTGCGCAGTGGAAGGATGTGTTTTAACTCACAGTCTATCACTATTCCTGGATAGCGTAGGAGAGTCCAGGAACACTCAAGATGTCTTTTCCTGTGTATATTAACTTGTTCAGAAGAAAACAGTGTTCTTAGAAAACCTGAATCTTATGGCAGAAGAAAGTTTCCTTCATGACTGTGCTACAAAGGTTTCCAAACAGCTGCTTGTTCATTTGGGTGCATGAAATATTAGGTTTGACCTGCTCACAAGTGCAAACACTTAATTTCTTCTCACCGTGGCACCTTCACTGTGCTCATTTCCACCTGGCTTTGTAATGCTGGCAAGTGCAGTACTAGCACAATGTCTTCATTGTACGAGCTTTCAGAGCTGCAGAGCTCCTGCAAGCTCGGTGAAATGCCGGCCTCTCCCCAGTGCCGGCTGTTCTGCTTTGCACAGAACCACACTCCAAGGAGTTTTGCTAGTGTCTGACGTCAGCAGGGAACACCACAGGTTTCAGGTGTTGCTAGATGGTGGGTCAGCATCCTCCCACCCATCTGTGGACCACGCGTGAGGATCAAAGGGTTGGCTGGGTGACCTTCAGTGCACTGAACTCACCAAAACCCCAGGAGTGGCATCCCTCACCCGTCCCCGTCAGGGCTGCCTGGGCATGGCTGGGAGCTCAACCCTCTCTTCAACACTTCCTCACATCAAAACTTTCCCTGAAGCTGTTGCTCAAAGCTCAGCTGTACAACCCCTTTCCAACAGGGAGGTCACAGCCCAGGCCCTGAGAGGAAAAAGTGGGTGTCAATGAAATGGAAGAGGTGTCACTGTTTTATCACTGAGATTAGGCAAAATCTAACCCCCATTAATCCTGCAGAGCAGGGCCTCTGGTTTGTTCTTTCTTCAATCTATTCTGTATTCAAAGCAAGTACATTTTTTTCTGTCACTATACCGCTATTGTTAACAACTATAAATGTATTAAAAACACAGGGGCATTTTAGTATGTGTATTGTGCATAAGAAATATTGTTACATGACAAGCTCCAATTGGCAAGTGAAAAGAGGTTTTATTGAAGGAAATAGCAGTAGCAAACAGTGAACTATGCAGAATAATGGTAATTGTTCCTTTAACACTGGCAGCGCACGTTCACTTAATATGACTGCTCCTCTGTCTCTGCCTCATCCAGACCCAGAGGACCTGTTAGACAAGCAGGCAGCCACCTCTCTCTGGGATCAAGCTGTCAATGCAAACTTGCTTTCTTTCTATTTCTCAGAGCTAAGCTATACCCCCAGAGCTCCCGAAGATTTTCCTGAACGAAAGCTTTAAAAAAGCTCCATTCTAAATTACATCACACGAGCCGTTCTCTTCAGACTGACAGAACAAAAGCTGTGAGGGGGGGAGAATGCCAAAAGTGCTGTCTGAATGACTTCGGAGTTGCACAGAATGATTTCCCTCCTCATGCTTTATCAGAGCAGACCAACATTGTCTTGACCTTGTCTACCAAAGCCTCAGCAGTGTCCTTTAACCGGCAGAGAAAGTTTGTATCTGCTGTGTTTGCAGTACAAATACATGCAGAGATGTTGGGTGCAGGCTTTTTGCTTGCAGCAACACAGGCTTGGGTGCCACATCAAGAAAGGTCCTAATGGGGGCATAGTGCTTTCTGAACATTTTTAGATGTCATGGTCTATAACACAGCCAGCTCATCCTTACTGGAAGAGCTCAGCCTCTGGGTGCTGCACAGCCTGGTGTCCTCACCCTCTGATCAGCCACACCCCAATTAATGGTCATGGTGAGCACAGCTGAGGGCTGTGCTAAAATCTGAGAGGTCTCTCAGGTTGGGTCCAGCTGGGACCTTCCAAGTGAAAGTCTTCATGAGAAGTAGAGGAAGCAGATAAACATGACCTGCATTTGCTGTGGCTGAGTAGGGAGCAGATAATTTTGTGTATCTCCCCCTTCTAAGGGCTTTCAGGTGGTACCGAGTGGTTTGAGAACCCTCACTCAGGAAAGGCAGGGGCCAGGGACATTTCTCCTTCTTCAGCAGATAAATAAAGATAAGAGGAAGAGAGGAGCATTATGGCTGTTCTCCAGGTAAGATAGAGATTCAGCAGCCTTTGCAAGGGGGCTCGGTGTTGGTTTGGGGAGTTGCCTGATCTTAAAGTAATCTACTGAGTTCCTGCAAATGGAAACAAGAGGTTTTGTGTGGCTCATAGGCTGCCCCTTTTGGGGTTCTTACTCAGTGTTCACAAGAAAAGGGTTGTGAGGTTAAGAGTTTGTTATCCTCACACTCAAAAGCTCGTAGGCTTGGCCTGCTGCACAGCACTTCTATGCTTGTTCTGCTGTTTTGAGTAAACATGAAAATGGTTCTTTAAGTCGTTAATACAAATAATAGCCTCATTTTAAAGATGGGCTGAAATTTGAAACAGATGATGAGTCAGTATTAAGGCAAAAAATGTTGCTTGCAATTCCTGTGGAATTAGAATAATTGAGCTCACTTTTGTGCGTGACAGGAGCCACTTCACTAGTTGCAAAGACGCAGTGCCATGCCCTGTGCCCTGGGGGGAGAAGGAGGTGAGAAGGTGGGGGGCTTACCTGAGTCTCTGAGGATGGGGCTGCCTAGTTCTGGAAAACAAGAATGGGAGAGGAAGGCCTCACTAAGCAGGAGAAGCTCCTCAGCTGGTGAGGTGCCTTTGTTATCCTAAACAGGCACCAGTGTGTTGTAAATTGCCAGAAGCTGTGTTGTTATCAGAGGAAAGAGAAAACTCAGGCTACCAGGGCTGTAGACTTAGTTCCCTAATTGACTTCACAAGAAAAGATAACAACAGAAGCTAGGAGATACCCCCTTTGTCTTAGGATCTGATGTCCTCTGGCCTCTCACTGAGGTGAGGTTTTACATTTCCCCCAGCCAGTTTTCACATGGTCACCTTGTCTCACCTGGAGGAGCAGAGACTGCCTGAGGATCCTGACTCACTAATGCAGCCTTCATCCGTGAGTTTCTGAGTGAGTAAAGTTTACGGTTTTTGCTACGTCTTTTTGGTGGCTTGTGTCAGAGTTGTCTTCATGCACCTGATCAGTGAAATGTCTCTGTCTTGATCCCTGAGGGACCATCCTCATGCCCATTAAAGCTGATGGAAATGTTTGGCTTCAGGGCATACTGTATCAGGTGTTGTATCTGCTTCCTATGCCAAATTGTGAAAATCTTAATTAGGCAAAATCTTCATGAAAATAATTGTAGCTGAGGAAAACAGTGTTAACGAATGTGGATACAGACCTCATCACTGTGTGCTTTGTCACAGCCCTGTTGCTACCAATGGTACATAGGGAGATGCTGGGCTTTCAGTTTTTGAAGCTAGCAAATAAGTTATTAAACACAACCACTGTAATACATGGAGCCTAGTTTTCTGAACCATGGTTTTTTTAGTTTATTGGGGGCTCAAGTTTAGTTTACCCATCTTTATTTTCATCTTTCAGCATGGCAATGCTTCCTATGTTTTTTGGTATTTTAGGGCTTTGCAGTACCTTTCACCACCATGGTATCTGAGTATGTCAAAATTGGTAATGGTGGTAAAGCAGAAAACTTCATGGTGTTTGTAGCACTGTGTATCCTCCCCCCCTCTGCCTGGAGGGGAAGATGTAGGTCTTATCTAAATGACTGAATACTTGGCTGGCATAGTGATCCCACCAGATGTGGGATTCCGTGCCACACAGGGGTCACTCAAATAGTGTTCTGCAGTTTTTTTCAGTAAATCTGGATCTGAGTGTGAATTGTGAAAAATACTGGTCTACCTTGTACATCTGAAGCTGTGCTGGAAAGAGTTTTTTTTTGAAGCTTGCTTATAAAATGAGGAAAACATAATCTGGAAATGATTTTGAGACAGACAGGGTGCCATAGTCCTATTTCCAGGCTCTTGATTCAAGCCTATCTG
>NW_010126110.1:28453-45787 GCF_000699245.1 Pterocles gutturalis | reverse complement strand
ATGGCAGCAAAGTTCCTCATGGCATGGGGATAAGTGTGCCTGTAGGCAAAGGCTTGTGAGTCTCTGACACTATGCCACAAGCAAGACCTGGAGTCCCTGGGGCACTGTGTGGCTGAGAAGAGATTAATTTGCTTACAGCACCATGCAGACCATGCTATCCTCTGCTCCCACCCTGCAGTGATTCATGTCCTGTGATGCTCTGCCTGGTACACTGCTAGCTATGTGCTTTGGGGACATGCATAGTGAGTTACGTGCTCTCACCTGGACTAAGGTCTGGAAAGTTTACTCAGAAATCTGTAGATAACTTTTCATCTACAGGTATGTGTAAGCCAAGCTTTATGTTCTCTTTGAGCCTCACTAAAAACAGAGCAGACAAACATGCCTTTTTCTGTGTTTATTTCAAGCCATGATTCTTCTGGGAAGTGTGACTTGTTTACATCTTTCCAAAACAAATGACAATGGTTAAGGTTGCATCTCTGCCAACCTCTTTCTAAGTGGTTTCAAGTACTTTACTTAAAGAGGGATTATTTCATCTGCCACAGCATATGAGGCAGCTCGGAGGCAGTACCTAGCTTGTACAGAACAAGACCACTGAACGTTAGCTTAAAGCAGGAAATTTAAGATCCAATAGACAGAGCGTGGAACAATAGTTTGCAACTGTGCTGCACCTGAAGAAAAAAATAAATTGGTTGACTTTTCTTTTTCTGATGATACCAGAAAGACTGGGAAAGGCTAGCAACATCAGCTGCCTGTTGGAGGTGGTGACTGTGTAAATCCTGGCTGTCCCTCAATGAGTGTTTGCACTGACCATTTAATTCTTGGGGGCCTCAAATAATCCCCTACAAAGCAGGGACGTATAGTTCCTAATCATAATAATTGTTTGGGTGCTGAAGTTGTGTCTGTAAATTAATATATGCTCTGTAAATGCAGTTGTCAATGTGTTGTAGTTGTCTTGTTCAGCTTTAAAAAGAGTCTTAAATTTTTAGGCAGCAAAATTCTACAGTTATTACAGCTCATGGTCACTAGTTAGCTACAGCAGGAGGGTCAAACTTTGGAAACTGTAGTTTCTTTCCAGCCTGTAGGTTTCCTCCCCCTTGAAGTCTGTTTTCTGCTCTTGCCAGTACCCTGCCTTCTGTTTAAAGGCATTAACAATAGCAAATAAAGCTCGTTATAACAACTAAGTTGTTTCCTTTTTCATCAGGACACACACTTATGACAGGTTTGGCATGAAGAATCTGTGTATGTGTCTCACTTAGGGCACAGTAAGCTGATGATTTGTTAAAAGACTAGTGCATCACATGCAATTTGGGTTTTAGTTGTACAGTTTACCAGGAAGTTGGTACAAGCATTGGTAATCTAATTTTTGCTTGGTTGGAGGTGGTGGAAATATAAAGAGTGGGAAATAAAAGGCAATTGCCATATGTGCTGGATTGTGGTTTGGTAGCAGTAGTTATCTTGTAGTTAAGTGGCCATCAAAACCTTTCTTGGGGTGGCAGTAAATTAAAAAATATCTTCAGGAAAATAGATCAGTTTTCAAAGAGTAAAGAAAAATGCAGCGGTTCTTGTGACACAGGTTTGCAGTCTGTTTCTGATTATCCTTTGGGCTGGAGAGTTGGAGTTTCTAATTGTAAGGTTAAGGAATCCTTTTTATCTATCTCTTGCCTCCTAATCCTATGCTAGACAGTATTGTTTTCTGTGCCTTTTGTCTTCTGGGGAAGGAGACAATCTCTGGCTCATGCAAACATCTTGTTAAAGTCTGCTGAGGATTAGGGGGTGTGACAGTTTGCTTGCTGAGCCTTTTTATTGGGGATTTTTATGCCTGCTTTTGTGGGAGGTCTTTGAAATGTCTTTTATGTAGCAATCATTTCACTCTTTCTTTGTTGTCTCAAATGTTGAGGCTGTATTCTTCTCATCTGTTCCTGTTTATACTCTATACTAGCTGGTCACAACAGTTTAGCTTGAAACTATCATCACGCTGCGTGCTTCTGAATCGCAGGAGTGCTGCTAACCGCTCTAGGACAATTGCAAATTGGAGGTGGTTTTTTTAGGGCATCTGAAGCTTTAGCATGGTGGTTTGATATGAAATACTGCTAAAAGAGGTTGCAGTTGAAAAACAGTAATCTAGGAGTTGGACGTTTCAAGTGTCCACAGCTAGGTATAGGCATTTAAAAATGCTCTTGTTAGAGTGAGATAGGTCCCTGTTAGGGTGGTGTTCATCATTCCAGCTACAGCTGGTGTGATAGGTGCTCAGTCTGGCCCAGGCTCCTACAGTAATTACTGGGAGAGACAAGCCTGACCTGCTGGCAAGTCATCCCATCTTGACAGAAGAGTTTAAGCCAGGAAAAAATTGCTCTTGGGAAGACTTGTTTTGTCCCTGTTCTCACCCCACCCCCATGCAGTTAGCTACAGACAAAATATAGATAATTACCCAGACCAGAAACCAAACTTCTTGGTGACTAAAGTTAGATAATAAAAAGACTAATCTTGGCCAAATAAATGGAAGAACTACTTCCCTCTCCCCCCAAGAAATTTGGAAAACTTTTATCTTTTCCCATTTCAGAAAGCTATGGGGTTGGTCAATGTACTCAAGTACAGGTAAAACACAAGACTTTTTTTCCAAAATTTTTTATTAAATCAATGCTCCTATGTCTTGAGTGGCTGTTTTAAGGTACACGGACTTCTTGTATTTTTTCAATGAGATGGTAAGTACATTATTGCTGATTTCCTACAGTGCTTATCTCTGACACTGTGTAAGCTCAGGTACCACCTTGGGAGATCACAGATTCAATGTTAAGCAAGGAGCCAGGGTTATGCAGGCTTGCTTAAAATGAAGGTATCAGAGGCAGGTTTCCAAGACATTAATGTAGAAAAACTGGTTACATCACCTATACCTCTGAGAAGATTGGGTTAAAAATTGTGCTTTCCTGAAGTCTTTACCAAAACTGAGTGACT
Organism: Pterocles gutturalis; assembly: GCF_000699245.1. Taxonomy (NCBI): domain Eukaryota; kingdom Metazoa; phylum Chordata; class Aves; order Pterocliformes; family Pteroclidae; genus Pterocles; species Pterocles gutturalis. The sequence goes on along the minus strand of NW_010126110.1, from coordinate 42,835 downwards.
AATGTGCACAAGATGCTATTTCAGTTTTTTAATCTAGCTAAACTTATTTATTTCACTGAACAGTATCATGTCTTTACAGAGGAAGAAGCTACCTGCTTAATGTTTGTCTTTTTCTCCAATAAATACCTTCCTGAAAGCTTGTTTTTTTCTCTCCCTATCAAAAATTTGCCTCATGTAACACAGCATTTCCACCTGCCTTTGCTTGCAGCCTCTCTAGCCTAATTTTTACTGTCTAAAGCCATGTATAATATAATTCCATTTCACACAGAACCACAAAACCCACTCTTCCAGATATGACCTCAGTTTATTTTGCATCGTGTGTCTCTTTCTTAAACTATTTTATACATACCATAATATGCAATGATACAGCACTGATGTTTATCAAAATTGTTTCATACTGTACTTATTTCTGTTCTTGTGTTTTGAATCAAGCACAACACAGCTGCAGATTAACACCACCTTTTGAAATAGGTTTAATGTGTTTATTTTCTTACCACATTCACTCCATCCGCTAACTTGTTATATGGGTTATATTTAATGGGAATCTTGTGGGACTATCAAAGGGCATTTATTTTCTATTGAAATAACAATTAAGATAACACGCAAACTAATATAGTAATCAAATAAAGCTGACAAATAACAAACTTTTTTTAAAGCTGCAGAGGCATGTTAACAAATCTATTTGATCAATATATGGGATGTGAAAAATGAGGAGACAAGATTGACTGATGAATAAAATGTAACTGACACAAATAGGCTGACAGCCAGTCACAAGTCTCTTTAGGGCAAATGCAATTAACTTAGAATAATAGACTCAAATTTGATGGTTAGAAATGCATTTTTATTAACAATCACAGCCTGAATCATTATGCACTCTTATGAATAAAATTGTAGTTGTACTGAAAGTCCATGTATATGTGTGCACATGCACATACAAAAAAGCCTTGTTGAAGGAGAGCTTTATTTTTTGTGACAGAATAGCTGTGTGAGATTTAAAATATAAAGCATGCAGAAGTATAAGTCTAAATATTCAAACCAGTGATATAAAAATCATATGTGGTATGTTAGTATTAATGATAAAGGCAATAAGCATTGGTCCCAGGACTGCTTGTTCTTTTGGGATGTGAAATTGCAATCAGGGATTTACAGATTTCATTCTGAGGCAGAGAAGTCATTACTAGAAACATAAGCTTATTCTCTTTACTTTAATAGCTATTTTAAATCATTCATTTAGAAAATACATTAACTATTTATTGTATAGGCAGTATGTTTCTATTGGCATTCCATTTTCACGCTTTTTTATAATCCTTTTTAACAAATTATTTTATTAAAAGAAGATTAGAATTAGCAAAAGGATCCTACCAATTTTTGAAAATGCTACTCTTGAAGATGGATATTTCCCATTATTAACAGGTATGCAGTATTAAAACTTTAAAGGGAGGGAAGATATTCAATTGCTAATGTGTCCTTTTTCTTTTGACCTTCATTCCAGAGGCTGATTGCTATTTGTAAATTACTTTCAAAATTATTAATCTCATTTAATTTCTGAATAAATATATAATCTTCTTTTTTCCCCCCAAAAAATCCTTGGGATTTAGATATGAAAAGAGCTGCCTATAGCATATGTTATGGTGCAATTGTCTCATATTTGTAGGAAAAGATAAAATACACCACTTAATACAGAGAAACTCTACATGGTATTAGCAAAGTATAACATGAATATGAAATGATACCTGCAATGCTTGGTGCTTGGATACCTTGAGAAAAAGGTGTAATGGTAGGAAGTAAAACTGTACGGGAAATTATTTAAAACCAGTGTTCTCCAGCTCAGCGTCCTTGGTGGACCACTGGCTGGCCAGGGACAGGACAGCAGCAAAACACAATGCTCTGTAGTTGTCTACAGCATGAAGAAGCTGTTGTAAAACATTGTTGTGGTTCTCCAGACAGTTTCAGTGGTTGCTGAGCTACATCCAAGAAGCAACCACACTTGGTTTTCTCCACTCCAAATTGGTTTTAATCCTCCCCATTTCTCAGGAGTGAAGTGCGCTGATGTACTGGGGAGGCAGACCAGTCCAGCATCTAGTAGGGGAGCAGCCCGTGGAAACTGTGGGGACAGGGACAGTGTGTGGCTGGGGAATAGATTTTACTGGTAAACACCTGGTGCCTGGGGAATTTGTAGGCTGCCATTTTGGTTTTCTGCCTCTAATTAGCCTTAAAGTCATGGCCATTAGGGAGAAACTTCTCAGGAACTCCAACAGTTGCTGGAGACTCTCCAGACTTTTTTTTTTTTTTCTTCTCCCATAGTCTATTCCAGATACAGCAGCCCACCACAACTTTTCCTGAGCTGTCTTCTTGAATAGCTGGTATTGCCTGATCTTACAGACAAGATGGACGGATCATATGTTGTTCTAGCACCACCAAACCTGGTGTGTGCCTAAAAAGGGAATTATACTCTTGGGTCTGGCATAGTTGTTTGACACAAAAATTGTTGCAAAATGCACTGAGACTTGGACTGCTGAAGATTTCTTGCAGAACTATATTTGGTGTAGAGGGAATTTGAGCAGTCAAATTTATGTTACCTATTCAATTTCCTCTTACAATCTCTGTGGATGTGTTACTGGAGACCAACGGAAGAAAAGTTAGTTCTTGAATGTGATAAAAGAACACGTATTCTTTTTCTGGCATGACAACAGTTACTTAAGTTACTTACTATTTTAAATGAGAAACAGGTCTTACTAAAACTTTCACATAAGTTATTTTAGGTAAACAGGTTCTAAGGAAGAAAGAGTGGATGATTTGCTGATATAAAGAGGGGCAGTTTCTTTGTAGTTAATGCACAACTAGTACAGAGGACTGGGGTTGTGGACTTGGTTCTTCCATCTTGTTGGTTTTAGGCAGGTGAAATACTGGTGAACTCAACACAATGTTTCCTGATGTATGGTGTTGTAAGAGCAAGGAGGCTTAGGCCCTGCATGATGATAGACTAATTCTCCACTGATGTAATCATCTGACCAGAACAAGAATGACTCACTCCATCTATAAATATCTTGGGACCTGCTTCTGATCACATTTAGATTCGTTCACACCAACCTCATCTCATTTGCTTGGATGGGCTTACTCCTGAGTTAGTGATACATGTAAGAGAAAGTCCAGGCCCTTAAAAAATCAAATCATAATTAGTTTCTCTTAATAGCTGCTCTATTAAAAAAAAAAAAGCTAGGTTTTCAAAAAAATTTATTAGAAAGCAAAAGAAGATGCTTTTAAGTGCATTAGGTTCTTTCTTAGCCTAGCAGCAGTAGACTTGTTGGTGATGTATCATACTCACAGTATGTTTCTATTGGCATTCAGGTTCCATATTTTTAATTTCCTTTTCAGAAGTTATTTCATTAAAAGAAGATTGGAACTAACACAATGTAACTACCATGTTTTGAAAATACTTATCCTGAAAAAGGTATTTCTCCCCAACACCTGCCATTTTTGTTCCACTTCATCTTAAACCTTTTTGAGTTCAGAACTCTGATTTCACCATTTCATGCTCCTAAGATATTAAAAGATTACATTCCCCATCAATTTACCCTTTCCTCATTTTTTTTTTTTCTACAAGTATGGCTTGGCCAAGATGTTCTTGATGAAACAAAAATACTTTCGCTTTACTTTCTGTTCACCTCACCCTCGAGCAGATGCCAGGCAATCTGCAGTAGCTGTTCTGCTACCTGAGAAGCATTCATATATAGAAACACCAGAGCAGCCTCTGTTGTCACAGCATGGAAAGCCAAAAATAGATTATATGAGAGCATATTTCTTCCCATGAAGATTTCTGCAGCCATGTGAAATCTTCAGATAAGCAGGTTTTAGTGTTAGAGAAAAGAATAGTATTGGAATGAAGAATCTAGACTATATATTTAAAATATAGAAATAGTCTTTATAAAAATATATTTGAGTAGAAAGAGACAGATATATTTGAGTATTCCTCCTCTCCCCAGTGATGCGGATTCTGACAACAACTGGTTCTCCGTGTCAGGTGTATGCTGTTTTCTCCTATTAGCACAGTTGGAAAGCCACAAAAAAGGTAAATTACTTACAAAAGCCATATTTGTAACTTATTTAATTGCCCAGCACTGGTTTGCTGTGTGATTCAAGACTATTCTGAAGGCTGAGTTACACTAGACACTGTTGTGTTAGTGCCACTGGCATGGAGGAAGACAGTATATTTTAAAGCTGAAGAATGATGACAAAAAGAATCACAGACGATACATCTGGAAAATACCTCCTAGTTCAGCTAGTCCTAGTCTGCATGACAGGAAAATCTCTGTAGGCTAATCCCCTAGGTGTTCTCCCTCTCATTTTTTAGACACCATCAAGTGATGGTGCCTGAAATGCTTCCTGAGGTAGAGGATTGCCAAATCATCCTTGCTTGGAGGACATTTCCCTATCATCCAAGCTAGACTTTTTCTTTCCCCAAATAAGTATAAGGGCGGGGTCCTGCTGTGCAAGCAGAAAGAAATGCAATGGGATAAGTAACTCCAAGTGGAGCAGAGCAGTCAACACTGCAGGTTCTTCAGAACTTGATTTTTCTGGAATAATTTGATGTTTCCTCCCTGGTCTTGGTGGTGCTGTCTATTTACATTTTTCTTCACAGTAAAGAGTCACGTTTTGTTCTTTTCCATGTAGGGCTTTTTAAGCTGAATTATGCTTAAAGACACCAAGGCAATTGCCATTTCAGTTAAGACCTACAGTTGCTGAGGTTTGACAGATATTTTATTACTAATATGCAGTGTCAGTGATGATAAAACAAGGGATTGATTCTCCTTTAGTTTTTATGATAGTGCTAATAAAGTTCTCTGGCTCCCAGATAACCATAATTTTGCATCACAGTATAGCGCCTGTTAGATGTTAAGATTCAGCTGGTGGTTATTGTCCAGTAAATGTTCAACATATTTTAGCAGTGCATTAGTTGAAAGTTAACTGTAGTGACTGGTGATTTCTGCCATGGCCAGAAATCTGTCAAACTAGCTGCTCAGTGCAGACACAGTTAAAACATGCCTGTCCCTGAAAACCTGACATCTACGTACGTAACTGAATCATGATGATTTTACAGATAAGTTGCAATGTGGATGCTGAGTTTTTTCCTTTTTTTTTTTCTTTTTTGAAGAACACAAAGGCAGCCTAGGAAAAGCCAGGTACTGAACTTTGCTCTCTTGAGTGTTAAATGGATAGTAAAAAGCATGTTTTTCTCCAGTTCTAAATAATTTTAATTATAACCTTCATCTTCTGTGTTTCTTAATAATCCTTGGTTCATTTTCTTCTGTAATGAGGGAGAGGACTATATTGATTTATTTTCTAAGTGGTTGTCCAGCTGTGTATAGTGTATCTTTTTAATTCCTTCATGTTCAGTTTGAATTGTTCATAGAACACTTAGGTAATTTCAGTGAAACTTCTAATGCTCTCCCAAGAGAAGGTGAATTTGTGAGGGTTGCCATTATGCTTCTCTTCAAACAATCTCTTTCCAAATATTAAGGAAGGAAAACCACAAAATTGCATTAAAATGGCAAAAAACACCTGTATAAAATGTTGCTTTCTTGTGAAACTAAGCAGAAATTTTCCCTTGAAATTCAGTTGTCTATAGTTTCACGATTTTTGGGAACAGGCTAGTCCAGTACAATTATCCTGTCTGACTGCAGCTCACAGAACTGCCCTCAGTAATTTTTCTTTCCAAGGGATTTATTCTTTGCTGCATCAGCGAGTGCAGCCAAACCCCACTGCATATCACCAGAAGCCCCTGTCTTTATAGCTAGGTGCTGCTCCCTGAAAGCCAAAGGGAGTTTTGCCATCGACTTTGATGAAAGTAGGAACAAGCCCTTTATTTGAAACTTAAAGCAAGTAGGTTAGAATTATGAAGAATGATTATTTAAAATAGCAATGATGTAATATCAGTGTCAATTCCATTATTTTAACAGATGTAAATTTGCTCTGCTCTTGAACTCTGGTGAATTTTAATGGCAATATTAAAGAGATACTATTAAGACTACTTAAAAGAACTATTTGTAAAAAGTGTCTCCAGTTAGGGGAAAAAAGTTTAAATTGCTTTTTTATTCAGTCTGCACAATTATTTATTTGAATGGCTTTGTATATTACAAATTAATATGTATTAGAAGCAAAAAAGATCACACAATAATTACAGGAGTCATTGGATATGGGAGAGCTTGCACTATTAGACAAAGCAAATACACTTCTTAGCCATAGTTTAGGTAGTCTTTGCCACAGGGCAAATAGGGATTTTATGATGTATGTTATGGACAATGTAGATGAAGAAAGTATTTATTTAGACAGCTGATTTTCAACTTTAGTAGGGTAAATTTGCATACATTGCAAGGCAAGTTCCATGTCAATAACTCCAGTGTTGTACCTGGCTGATGACTACTACTGTCATTTGGCAGTCAAAGGGAATCGAGGATTCAGAGGCACTTACAGGATCCAGCTTTAATTTTACATGTTATGTTTCATGCAACCTGTAATCCAGTGGGACACCAACAGGAGAAGGAGGTCAGTGTGGCCAGTCCTGGAAAGAGACCTCTTAAAACTTATGTACAGGGCTGTTAGCATATGCTGTCTCAAAAAGTATTCTATTTTCTGGAGCGAAAGTTTAGTTGGTTTAAAAGCAATTCTAGGGCCACAGTCCAGAGATCATAAAATTAAATGGAAGATTTTGAACAGGCTGGCATTGCACAAACTAGGTTATCATGGTCCAAAAAGAAGTTGCTGCCACTTGGGTTTTGTGAGAGAATTGGACAAGTAATAATATAAATACTAGAAAATGAGACTGAGAATTAGGGAAAGCCAGATTCTGCCAACTCAGTACTGGCATATTTATTAAGGGCTCAGCCCTTCTGTCATTAAAGTCAAAGGCAGTTTCGGCTCCTTTGTGATCTTTACCTCACCTACAGTTACTAATTTTGGGTGCTACAATTATTTCTGTTTATTTCTTGGAAACATGCAGAGCTCATCTTCATTGAGAAGTGCTGGGCACTGGCAACAGCAGTCAAGGGTTTCAGCTACCCAGAAAGCTGGACATTTACAATCTGTAAATATTATGTATATTTAACATATATCTAATTTAGCATTAGGTTACTTTGTTGCTGTTTTAATCTGTAGGACCCAGTTCCTCAAGATGAGTGGTGGCATAGGGGAAGATGAAACAAGCCTGTGAAGTTGGGATCTGAACTGTTCTGAAGTTTAAAAAAAGTTTGGGCTGAGCTTTCCCTTGGATTGCTGTAGAGTATGTTCTTGTTCCAATGTCCAACTCCAGGAAAGAAATAATTTCACACTTCTAAGTGTTTGCTTAACCTCCACTCCTATTAATCACCTTCATGGGCAAATAGGCTGTTGTAGTGGTTAATAGCTGAAAAGGATTTGAGAGTCTCAAAAGTAAAAATTCATCATGGTGTGTTTTATCTGATTAGGAAAAATATAAAGTGCCTGAGTGAAGCTGGACATTGTGAATCACTTGACCTAAATATTGTTTCTTCTAAGTATTTATGAGCACAATCTGAGCATACATTCTTGGAAGTATTCATTCTGATCCAAAAAGAAATGTCTCTTTCCATTAGTTTTTATTTCATCTTCTTGCTGCAGACAAACTAGAATATTACAAAGGGCAAATCCATGAAACTTTGTCCAACTTTCCCTCGGGGGAAAACAGTCTTTTTCATCTTCAAATGAGAGTCCTTCAATTGTGTAAAAAATGCCTTTCATTTCTGTAAAAGACACCACGTTGACAAATCTAGGCTGACCTATTGTGGCAGGAGAGAAGGTGAGGGTGTATTTGACTGTAACATGCTTGTGTAAACTCACATACAGATAGATTTAGACATCACTGTGTATAGATACAATATCCATGGACAGAGCTTTTTTCTGTCAATACAAGCATATAATGACTAACATTTTTTTTCTGTTATGTCTGGATATAGAAATGTTTTCTGTATTATGCAAGAAACTATAGTGGTCAGGTGCTCAAAACTCCTCCTTGGCCACCAGGTCAACCTAGTTTTGACATGACCCAGAGCGGAGTACTCAGTGCAGCACAGTTAACCAAAGCAAGCTTAGCTCAGTCCGCATGAAGTTGTAAAGCAGAGCCAAAGGTAGCCTAATGGACAAGCTTGGAAAAGACCTCTTGCCAGTATTCAAACCCTGTTCTGCAAGTCTGCTTGTAACTTACTGGTACAGTCTGCATATATTTATCTTGAGATTAATAAACATAAAACCCCATATCCCACAGTCCATTACCACACAGTGTTTGAAAAATTTCCCATTAACGAAACAGCATATGCAGGTAAAAATACCAATGCATCTCATTAGAGGGGGGGGGGGAAATGGCAAATACGTATTATATTAAAGCCAAGTTTTGGGCTCTTGTGCAAAGTTTGAGAGGGGAAAAAAGTACTTCTCCAGGTGGTCTCTCAAGTGGAGGGAAGAATACAGTCTCTTGGCTACACTAGCAATTAGAAACAGGGCAAAACAGTACCCAAGATGTGGCTGCTCATCTAAGCCAAGGCATTCTTCATCTTCCTCTTCTGTCAGAAGCTGTTTCAGCAATATGCCTAAGCACAAGCCTAACTTCAAGCGTAGGAGTAGTTCTAGTGACTTCACTCTTGAAATCTTGGTCAAAAGAATTAAAGTCGATATTTGCTTTTTGTCAGCGCTGCATAGGTTGTTTCAAGTTGCACAGCAATCCGTAGAGTCCCAGGCTCTGATTTTCTTCAGCAATAATAAAGAACTTGTGTGTGACAAAGAGATGAAGGTGGGGCTGAAGTATTGGGAGATCGAACCCTTGGGAAAAATAATACAGGAGAACTGTATGTGATGAATACATGCACTGCAGACCCATGACATGAAAAGCAAACAGGCCAAACCACTCCGACCTTAGTGCTTATAAAATCTTTTTCTTACTATTTTATGGGAATGCTTGAGACTGAAATCATTACTGCAAAATACTGTTGGTGGAAATGGAAGAGTAACACTGGCATTAATTTCAATGAGCAGCTTGTGCTCTCTAAACCTTGGTTATTGACCCTCTGTTGAACAAGCTTATCCCTGTGTACTGAAAAGCAGATGTTCAGTTTGTGAACTGGGTCTGGAAAGGAGCTTGGTAGTTGCTAGACACTGCCTGAATCTCTTCTGATTCAAGTGGACCAAAGTCCTTTTATTCTTGTGTGTAGATAAACAGCTCTTACTTACTCTTTCACTCCTTGGGTTGAAATAATCAAACCCATAATTCAGTGGGAGGGTTTTTTTTATGGAAGAAGCTCTATTTGTTGAAGCTCTATTTGATGTAGGTTTACAGAATTGTTTTTTATCCATTTCTTGGATAAATGCAAGCACGCAGAGGATCCTAACAGGTTTCCTAGCATGCTTTAGGATACCTTGGGAAAAACCTGGTGCATCAGTTTCTACCTGTGATCTTTCTACTTCACTGTTAATGTAGTGTTTCTGGAAAGATCTCTAATCAATGGGAAAAAAAAATAGCTAAAGAAATCAGAAGCTTGGAATGGGAGGTCTGTTGGTTTTCTGCTCCCATAAATTGTCGGCAAAGCATGCGTGGCCCTTAAAGGGCCATGTTGGGGGAACAACTCCCCTGGCAGCACCACGTGTTTCTCCAGCCCATGTGCTCTGTGCAGCTGCACAGCGTATCACATAACACTGTCAACTGTGAGCACGCTTGCCATTCCAGTGGGGCCCCAAAAACTGTAAATAGCAATAGGCAAGAAAACTCCCTGAGACACAGGACTCACAGTGGGAGCATGAATGCTTGAACCAACAACCCAAGATTTGTACTTAGGGCATGAGACTTGACAGGTGGCCGTGCCCAGCCCAGGGCACTTGGCTTGTCCCAGGCTTTTGCCGTGGTTGCATACCCTGGTCTTGAGTCCAGAGCCTGGATGTCTGCCAGCATGGCTAAGAAGTTGTGGTGGCTTACTCAAGGGCTGAGGAAGCACTGTGGCCCACAGACCCAAGGCCAGACTCCTTGCAGGGCGCTAAGAAAAACTGGGGATCCCAAATCCTCTTTCTGATATTACACTGAAGAATCTTTCTATGGGTGCAAGGGGAACACACAGTGCATGCAGCCAAAATTTTACTGCTAGTCCGGGTAACATTTTAACAGTCCAAATTCTTTACCTGAGAAAAGCCTTGATTATACAGTCAGAACTGTTGTATGGTCCACAGTACCTACTCTGTTATGTGGTGTTGTGCTCACCCTTTTTACACGTGTGATGTCCCATCCCACGTGACATCCTGAAGCTCCTCCTGCGTTTCTACCTTGTCCATCTGACCCTGTCTCCAGGTATCACAGGTAGGGCCCTACCCCCAGGGGTTCCAAATGGATGGGGGCACTTCCGTAGAGCCAGCAGGACTACCTGGCTGTGGGAGGTATGACCTTGAGTAACGCATCTGTAAGGTCTATCAGGTGATGCAGCAGGAAAGCATGAAGAAGCAACATTGAGCACTGATGTGACAGTGCCAGGGCAGTAATAAGGGTGTTTTCTTCTGTCTCTTTGCCTCCTTCCTTACTCAAACGCTTCAGGAAATCAGATGTGAATCATGGTAATGTTGCCAGTAATAGCTGCCTTAGGCACCAGTGGTAAACTCAAATCTTCATCCTGAACTGGTGACTCTGCACTGGGCAGCGCCATTCAAGAGGTTCAAAGATAAGAAATGGTAAATGGTAGTGACGTGGGCTGTGCAGCTCTGCAGAGGACCTGCCCTGGTATTGCTGGGCTGCAGCAAGGAATACTGCAAAGAGGAAACCATGCACGTCCAACATCTGCCCTGCACACAATAGAGAGCATGGTTCTCTCCAGACACCCCTCTTCACAAGTGGGCTGGAGGCGGGTGGAGTGCAGCTGAGACCTGCCACAGCCTTGGTTCTGCTCCACTGAGATTCTTGCAAAAGTAACTGACTAGGTATGAGACAGGAGATAAATTAATTTACACCTCTCCAGTGCCATGGGAACATACCTTCTGTTGTGAAGCAGGAAGAGGGGGAGTGGTGCTGTGCTCATCAGGGATTCTGGCAGGCAGGATGGGAGCTGAGGGAAGGTTAGGTTAGATGCTCGCCCAAAAGGCACTACCTAGACATGTGCATCGTTTGTTCTTCCAAAGCTGATGAGAGTATATCATTATAGTTCAATCATTCACTGCTCAGTTGTCTGACAAGTTTTTGTTTTATGAAAGTGCATGTTCACAGATTAAAAAGAAAAAAAAACAACTTGGGAAAACTGCAGCATTTTACATGTAAAACTGTTTTATTTTCTGTGAAATTTAACTGAAATGATCTTAATGACTTATGTAAAGTCAAATACTGGGTTTTGATTTTTCTTTCTCTTTTAGTCCTGGTCTCACACAGGCATATTAATGATTATTTGTCAAAGTCACACTGTTTGCTTACAAGGTACGAAGGCTTTTTAGACACTATAATGACAGCTTTTGATTCACTTGATAATATTTAGAATAAGCTATAAAAACCAATCTCTGAACGAACAGATCGCTTTTATTGGCTTTTAGTGCTATTACTGCTATCATAAGTGGTAAATTGGCCTAATGCAAGTAATACTGCTGTGTCATACTGTAAAAACCACTGCTTAGTTTCAGATTTTATTTATTTTTCATGAAAATCTTTAAGGCACGGAGACTGTACTATCCTTCTACAACTGTTGGTGATTCCCCCTAAGTGAAAGCTGGGGAAGCTTCTCCTGCTGTTTCGACTTTCACTGCTAATTGCTATCTCTGATGGGATAGGGCTGATCGTAAAGCCAGAGACCAAGAGCGTGAGTCAAGTGAATAACTACCTGAAGCTCAAAGCCTATTTATTTAAATCATAAACTAGAAAAAAAATTGCTTATCTGGAACCTGAAATAGACATATTTCAAATACTTTATGCTGGATTTTTTTGATATGCCTTCTTTTATAATAGCAATAGTATTTTTAAAAACATTAAACATTTAAAATATCTGAAGAAAACAATACATTTGGTCACAACTTTGTCTAACCAGAGTGACTACAAGGTACCATAATTGCTTTTCCTATGGTTCTTTCGACTTTCTTCTACTGCCTCTTACCATCTCTTCTGTTGTTATGCCCACTCCTGGAATATATGGATTCCAGAGACTTAAAATTCCAGTAACATACAACTTATTTTTCTTTTAATCACAGAAAAAATTGTATATTGTAGAATTTTATTTGGTTTTGTAGTACTAATATACGAGGGAAATTGTTAAGAAGCAGCAAAGTCAAAGTGCAGAGGTTTACACTTACTTTTGAGTTTCTATTGTTTTTTCTCCCTCTTTGCCTACGTACTGTGAAAGTGGGCTCTCTTCAGTCAGGAATACTGACTGATTTATCAGCCAAGGTGTAAGTTTAGGACAAGTCAACCTACATGATATGTCTATATGACCGTCTTAAAACCATTACATTTCAATTTGGTCTGAGTCAAATTCAGAATTATTACACATGTAGTAGCGTGGATTGCCCCAGGGTATTAGGCTTCTGTTAACCAACGAGAGAAAAGTTGTGGTTTGGTTTAGTATTGAGTATGCTGGTATTCAATGAGTGTGCGGAGCAACTGAAGCTCACAAGGTGGAAACCCGAAAGAAGAGTGACTGATAGAGGTGTGTTAGACAAAGCTGTCCTACAAAATTGTAATTACTTGAGGGTGTGCCCTGTTTTTCTGACTCCTCTCAACTTATTTCTAAGGTACACGTAGTAAGAGTGAGTGTCATGCAGAGCGTCAGCGTGAAGCATGGTTTAAGAGAGTGAAGTTAACCTTGAAGATCCTTTTTCTGACTGTCAACACACAGAAGTCAAACCCTAGGATGGCTAGAGATAGGAAGTACCAGTCTGAATCTACTTTTAATGATGCATAAGAACATGCAGTTGGGGCTGTTTTATTTGAGAACCAAGAGTGAGGCAACAAAGATGATAAATTATTCTTGTTTGGGGGGAAAGTGTTGTGTATTATAAATTTATCTAAACCTTGAATATTCCAAAGCCAAATATAACTTCATTGTGGTATACTCTGTGGCCATTAAAAAAATAGTCTAATGACAGAGAAAAGTGTATCTGAGTAATACTAATTTAACTGAATGCATGCTTGAAATAACTATTTACTTCCAGTATGCTGTGTGAACGGGAAGAACCGTATTCCAACTTTAATTTTGGCATCCAAGTATTTGTGTGGATATGTGATAGCATTTTGGCACATGTGTTAGTTGCCATGATAATGCAACAATCAGATAACTTGGTGTCAAAAGGACTTAGCCCCTTTTCAAAACAATTGTCTTGATGAAGACCACACAGCAGAAAACTTGTCTCTAAATCTGATGTCTGTCTGCTTCAGTAGGAAGATACTTATTTGACCTGTATTTTACTCTGAAGAACTCAAGGGATCTTATTTACCCAAAAACTACACCTCTGCTTTTAAGTTACAGGTGCAGTGGTATAGTCCAATAGTGTTCCTATCTGCATCATTGCTGCAATAACATTTTCTTTCTTTTGAAACTGTGTGTAGGCACATTTCAGCAAAAAGAACATAATTTGACAGTAATCAGTTCTCGGATGCCTCAATGCTATCATGGCAGTGTTTGTGTTTTTCTGTAGAGCACACCAGTGAGCAGTGCATCTACTTCTGTCTTTGGAGTCTATTGATGTATTCAGGCAGAAGTTTTTCTTTGTGCACATATTTCTGTACTGTGTATATTAATTTATGTGTGAGAGAAGAAAACATTATCATGTTTAACTACTGCAATCATAAGCACATTAAGTAGGGAGATAATAAACAATCCATCTGAATTTATGATTAAGTTAATTGTGTCTGTGTTTTTCTAATGTGTTTATTCAGATTAAAGACTGAAATTAGAATGAGACTATATAATCAGGAGACCCTAAGAGACTGTTTGACTCCTATAAAATAAAAATTAATTTAGTTTAGGGGGATAGCAAAGATCTCTGTACCACTTAAATATGGCTTAGGTGGTAAAGAGGCCTTGTGCAACTTTCTTCGAAGGGACAAATCTCAGTTGTAGTAAGAGCTATAAAAAAATTCAGCTGACACTTAGGGCTTCAGCACCTAATATTTTGCACATACTCTTTTGCCCAGCAGGCACCAGTGTCCCAGATGCAGCCTTCTGTACAATACATGCAGAGGGTGGGCTAGCTGGGATCAATAAGAGGATGGGAGAGATGAGGAAACAAGAATTAAAGTAGGAAAACTACTGGAAGGAATGGGGAGAAGGACTGCTCTATGTACTTAAGGCTGCTCTGCTTGTGTTGGGCACCTCTGACAGGTGTTGCTCCTGAGGCAGAGCAGGAGGAGATGCTCTGGTCCCCACC
>NW_010126110.1:7351-28422 GCF_000699245.1 Pterocles gutturalis | reverse complement strand
TGCTGGTGAGTGTGTTGAGACCACCTGTCAAAGGTTTTCCACTTTGGACTGGATAGCTGAATGGTCTCTCTAGGAGGGATCTGCTAGGCTGTAGTGTCCTTTCCACTCTCTCTGGAGTAATGAGTTTTAACTATCCATCCAGACACAGACACTTGGGAGTCTCCAAGCCATGACACTACATACAGTATCTGATAGCTGGGGACCAGAGTGTTCTTCTGGAAGGTGTGAATTTGAGTCCTCTCATACAATCGTGTGCTCTCAGCTCAAATCTGAAGTCCCAGAACTATTCACTAATCGCTAAGCTGTTCTGATAAGGTTTTTGTGTCCAGTATGTTGTTATTGGATACTTTAGAGCAGTCACTCTTAATGTCTAAGTATCTTCCCATTTGGATTTAAAAACTTATTTTAAAAAAAGATGGAAAAATAATTCCTTTGAACCTCAGCTAACAATGAATATTTAAACTAATTCCACTTTTTGTCTTCTGAACTTTTTCTGCAATATCTTTCGTAAACAATAGACAAGCAGCATGCCCAGGATTTAGCCCAACTACTGCACTTTGAGTACTTAGAAGCAGTTGTGTTTTGGAGAACGATTGCAAATCTGCAATGAGAAGAGGAAAGACCTATTTCTTTCATAGTCTAGCTGTCTTTAATCTAAATATTTCATTGAACCCCTCCAATACTAAGGATTTTGTTACACCTTTATATGACTGTCAGTCTGGCTCTACATATCAGTGTATAATCTTGCAAGCCTGTAAAACATCTTCTGAAAACTGGCACTGAACTGCTTACATCCACGATTACCTTGCCTTCAAGCTCAGGGTAAATCAGGCCTGCATAGTGGTTGTTTTGATGGGATTTCTATCAAGGAATTAAAAGTTCTGTAAATGAACTAAATGCTCATTAATACATTTGAGATGTCTGTTTTTCATAGCTTTTAAACACCTAATACCCAATTAGATTCAAAGGTCTTACTGCCTCCTTCCAGAGGAAGCTGATAGTAACCCCGAGATCATTTGCTTTACTATCCCAGATTTTTTTTATTATTTGGAGTCTTCAGAGATGTAAGGTAAAGTTGACTAAAGAAACTGACATTGGACTCCTCTTCCACCTTGAAGACCAAACCACTTAGTGGAAGAGATACATGTATCAGAATCTAAGGCCAACAACATCCCTAATAGGGAGCAGATTTACAATCAAATACTAAAAAAATATGGTGCTTCTGAAATCCTTATTGCTTTTATTAGTACTGAATTTTTGTTATCATCCAGGTTACTTAATTCTGTTTACTACAGGAATCTTTCTGGTTTGTATTGCCTTAGAACTAGGAGACCAGTTTGGCTTTTGACCCTCCCTTCTACAAATTGAAGTGGTAAAAGTGAGCCCTGTTTAATTCCTCCTGCCTCATTGATGCCTGAAGATGATTACAGGTATCTATCTTAAACATACAGGGGCAAATGAAATCTTTTGCAATCCAGTGCAGCTCTGTTGCTTTAATAGAATTGCTCATTGCTTTGACACTGACCCTTAGACTAAGATTTTCTATGCACCACGCTATGGAGGCTCTTGGATTTGTGATTCTGCTCTAACAGGTATGTTGCTGAGAAAATCAACAACTAGTGAGTGTCTATATTATTATTTCATGTTTTGCTCTACTGACACAACTGAGGGCAAAAATTGTGAATATTTTGCCCAAGTGCAGCAAAGAATAGGATTGGTCTGGAAGACTTACAGAGGTGAATGAAACAACATCTTCAGGTCTTCCCCAGCATTGGCAGTTGAACGAAATAGACTTTTTTCTTCCTTTGTGGAACAAATTTACTGAAGGCAATCAGACCTAAATAAACCTTCACTTACGTTTTTACAGTCAATATTGAGCATAGGAGTGTGACTTTAAACTTAACCCTATCACCCAGAGAAGTACCACTGCCTTTTACTGTACATTCATCCCACTTTTGTGGCAGTATTCAAAGTCTTACATCTCCAAGGACCCTCCAGTTCAAAGATCAGGGACCACTCAGTTTATAAAACTATAATTAGGAGTGGTGAGCTGGGACCATTGCAGATTTCATATACTCCCTCTCCATTGGAAGAGAGTCTTTAAATCTGCTGGTTTACAACTTAAAGGAAGGGTCGTCTTGATTAATTCATTTGGTCATAGTCCTGAAGCTGACAAGGCATCTTCCAGGAATTTGAGCCCCCCGGGATCCTTGTCATCAGTTTTTAAATGTGCTTTTTTTGTGTGTGTGGTGTTCTTATCTGGAAACAGTCTGCTTGGATTACAGCATTCATCTTATAAGCATTTGGCATTTTCTGTTACATGAAACTGAGAGGTATTTCTTAGCTATCAGTCTTCTATAAAGATTTTCAATCCAATGACTTAATTCAGGCTGGAAGAACAGAGTGAAAAAAACTTCTGGACGCAAGTCAGCACAATTCAGGAAACGAGTGTCCAAGCATGTATGTTAAATTGCATTCACTGACTTCTGAGTTTTTAGAAAGACATTCTAAAAATGTCATTTAGCTCCCTAAACACAGGGATGCATGTCGGATCAGAACAATCTGTTGCTGAGAATAATCTCCCTGAAACCAAAGTATAAGCCTCGTAACAGTTGCTCCAGCCCCTACAAACCAAGTAAAAAGCTGGAAGGTTGTGAAAGAACTGGGAAATTCCCTGAGTGTCTCTAGGACAACTCTCCTTCTGCAAACCCAGTCTCATGGCATTATGTCCTTCCTGCTTTATTACTACTTATAAAAGTCTCTTAAAGCCTTTGGGTAACCAGTGAGAGTGCTGCAATATAGGAAGGTTTTGCTGTTGTCCCCAGGAGCAGGCTGTGGGATGTTCTGGTGTGGTGCAGTTAGGAATACTCTGCTCCTGTATTGGATGTCTGGGATGTACTGCTAAGAAGTGTGGCACAATCTCACCCAATGGGATTACTTCTGGAATAAGGTATTATTTGAATAATGTGAATAACGTCACTACAGCCAGGTCTAAGATACGAGTAAATCTCCCTTTTCATATGAACTGTAGTCCTTGGAGGGGTGAAATATAATCCTGAACAGAGGCTCTATTTACCACTTAAGCCCTATTTTATGGTTTAAGTGCTGACCTTGTACTGACCCTCAGTACAGGGCTGAATTTCACCCTACAGCGAAAATCTGCTGGCTAGAGCAGCCGAATAAAGAAATTGGGGCTAGACTTTTTACTGTTTGCAAGACAATGAAAACAGCCTTATTTTAGACAAAAATGTTCCTGATTTATGAGAATTTTAGTGCAGAAAGGGGCTATTTTGGAGAAAGTCTTGAGATTAGAATTTCAGTTATATTTTTGGCAGGAGAGCAAGGAAGCCATTTCATTAACTTTTCCCTGGAAGTTATATATGGAGGGCATTTGTGTACACAGCTGGGCAGCATAAAACAGGAGGGCTTTGTGTGAAAATATCCTGAAATGAAACTTAATTTCTGTGCAACTCAGATCTGCATTCCTGGGTTGCCGTGGTCAGTTTGGGATGAAACCGTAGGAGGGCAGTATTAGGCCCTCACACATTTTCCCTTCCTTTTGTAAGGGTTGCAGAAATAGCGAGCAGACCATTGCTGGTCCCTGTGCAAAATCAGTGTCACCTTTTACAGCTTTTTGTCAGTCTGATAAGCTCCTGCCTGCTCCCACGTATCCATATGGCTGTAATCATCAAGTGATACCAAGAGATTAAATGTTTGTAAGGAACTCCAAAAGCCACATGCTGAGGCTGGTGTGAATTTAGCTCTGCTTTGACCTCCCTTCCCACCAGATGGCTGCTAATCTAGCACTAAATCACCACTGTGGTGGAAGGAGCCCCACGTCCACGTGGAAGAGGCGGCTCTGTGGTCATGGCTGTGCTGTGCAAGGTGGGAGCATCCCTGCACCAGCCCCTGGGGGTGTTACTCATCCTTGGGTACTGCATTTCAAAAGGCATGTCTTATGTAGCTTCCAGATTTCAAAAGAACATTCAAGCTGTGCTTAATTAGGAGACTGCAGAGGTGTTTCTTGCTTGGGGTGTGATGGTCTGCTAGTTGCACATCTTGAAGGTGCATGGAACAGGGGGGCCACAGGCCCATGCAGAGGACATTTCTTTAATACTACCTTCAAGCTATATTGGTTGTTCTTATACATGCACATTCTTATTTTGTCTTTTATGCCATTTTGCACATGTCAGGGTAAAACTTGTAGAAGTGGGATAACACATGTGCTGAGGATTCCTGCTTTGTTTTTTTTGGGCAGAAAGGCAGATAACTCTGCAAATGTTTCTTTGAAAATGAGCCTATGTTTCCCTCTGCCCTGATGTTTTGTAGACATTGGCATGGATAACTCGGTCTCCATCCAAAACCACCTCCCACCTTCAGCAATGAGCTACTCATGTGAAGAAGCAGCGACAGCTCCCTCCAATTCAACACAAAATAGGAGTAATTGTCTGGCTTTACTCCTGTGTCCCAGGCTTTCCTTGAGTTGGTTCTCACCAGTGCTTGCATGAGACAAACAGAACTAACTTTTCCCAGTACTTGTTCACACCAATTCTGGTTGATTTGTATGTGATGGTCTGATGCATACCCTCCAAACACAGCTTTTCTCATCTGTTGTGCAATCTTTAGAAATAATAGCCCTGAGGAACATGCCATACTGTTAGAAAAGATGGCTGATATAAATTCTTCACCCTGAGACATCTTGGGATAGGACTGTGGTAATTTCTCCATCTTCATTCGTCCTCTCACCTAAGGGAGTCTCTTATTGTCCACATCCAGACTTAGGTGCTAAGTGCACTTACAAAGATGTTTTAGGATTTTCTGATAGTCTAGCCAACCCAGAAGCCCCATTTACCAGTCTGATTTCCTATTTACGTTGCTATTATTACTTCTTTATACTTCCTCAATCTGACAGATGCTGAGGAAGACCTCAGGCCCTGCACCAGAAAAAAAAGCTTGTAGGATAAGCAAGAAAAAAAAAAAAAAAAGGACAGTGGTACATTTACCACCTTCAAAAATACAGTTTAGGGCCATGACGTTTCTTTCCAAGACTGTGCTGGCTTGTGCAGCATTATTTTTTTCCCCTGTGTTTTTTAACCCCCATCAGATCAGAGGTGCACTCGTGGCAGGGGTGCAGGAGCACAGCAGTGGGTTCAAACGACTTGCTGAGAGGTAGAGGCATGGGTAGGACTATTTCTGTTTTTCCTGCTGATAAAATAAGATACAATCCTGTATGCATAGCTTAATGTTTTTCTATAATACTTTTTACCGGGCTGCTTTGGTTTCCGTTTTGCTTTGTGGAAGAAATTTTCCCTCAGAATAAGGCTTAAACTTCTGCTTTTAAAGGCTTAAAGACAGAAGAAAAACATCTTCCAAAAAAAGTAAAAGATAAATAACTGGCAGCAACATTAAAATTCCTCTCCCCCCTGCCCTGATTAAACAGCTTCTAATGCTACAAGGCAACAAAAAAGTAATAGTACCTTATTTTGATGTTGACCCACTGCACTACCAGTCCATGAGTTATTACTTTGCAAAGCATTAGGAAAAAAATGAAGTCTAGGAAAGACACTAAAGTCACATCCTAGTCTATATTTTTTTGTTTATTTCTGCTACTATGTGGTTCATGATTGTTTCTTTTAGAAGGAACAAATAATCAATACAAAACCATGAATAAAAATAACTTTTCTTTAAAACTGGATGCTAAAAGAACATATAGTCTTCTTACTGTGTCTGACGGAAACAGTACAAATCTGTTCTCTACAATTCATTGTTTATTGGAGTGCCTGCAATCTATACGGGAGGTATTTTTAAAACATTTAAGCACAGAAGTTAAGCTTCTGCTCCAGGCAATTTGGTTCACCATATTCTAAAAACCCACCATGTACCACAGAAGCGCTTAAAGCAAAGAAACAATAACAGATTTTTTAAAAAGCGAACATCAATATAAGATAAAATAATGTCTGTATTCTTATCCCAGGGAAAATTTCCTTTCCTTATGAGACCCATTTCAGCTATTTATTAACTCAGCTGCTGCACAAGACCTTCAAAGCCCAATTCTGCTCTGTGGCACTTTAGAGAGAAGAGGTGCCAGCAGACAGTGTTTGGCTCTTTCTGAAAGAGAGCAGCTTCTCTGAGTACAAACCAATCAAAACCTTACTAATGATCTAGAAACTCTGCATGGTTGTCTCCTTAGGTGGAGAAACAAAACATTGTGGATTAGCATCACTAAAGTGAGATGAAGGGCCCATGCCATCAGTCTCATCTTGCTCAGAGACATGGACCAGTTAAATCTCTGACCATTGTAAACAGTGAAATGCTATCTTGTCGGATCAGACTCGGATCTTGTTCAGTTGTATCGCGCTCTGTGATGCTCAAGCTGCAAATGTTCTGCTCACAGAGTTTTTACTGAAGTTAGCTGACACCTCGCAAGCAGAGGATTTTGGGTGTCCAACCAAACAAAGCTTGGCATGTTCGCCAGTCAGCTCTGCTCGAGTGTATGATTTTCATTCTGCAGAAGTGCTGCATAAACAATGAAGACTGCAAGGCAGAGACATTGATTTAGGCCTACTACTGAAAGATCTAAAGTACAATTAACTACATGAGCTCAAAATAGTGATGCACGTTTTACAGATGACATAATAGTGGCTATAAATGAGCCTTTTCCTCAATACCCCTCTAGCTAACATTTTCGAAGTATGAGATCACTTGTTGAGTCTTCCCAAAGTACTTTTGTTAGGATTAGAATATAACTGTTCTCATTAAAAACCACAATTTGCACCTAACCACAGATATTTAATTTGTATCATGTGTGTCTTGAAAGTCTCTGCTTTGAGACTGTTTAATTCATGTTTTTCTTGTGTGTGTATGAAATACCTTAATGACTCTGCAATGACCAGCAAACATACAGAAAGACATAATAAGCCGTGTACTAACTTGGCAAATCAATTTTTTCAGGAAGAAGTAGATCCCAAGAATCTTCATTATTTATGCAAATAGGGATATGCAATAAGAAAACATTTACAATCACGTCTTTTTCTTCTCAAATAGTTTAACAAATAGCATATAGTATTTGAAATACCAATATTTGACACAAATGAGTTAAAGGCTGAAAAATAAGAGGTATTAAAACTGGAAAGGTCCCCATATATGTTTTTTATAACTTCTCTACTTATGAGGGTCTATACTTTGTAAACCACTGACAACAGATGCTACTTTATTCTAAGATAACACACTGCCAAACCCAAAGATTCTAGGTTGATCTTTTATCATGTTTGAGAAAACCAAAGAAATATTAATCCATTTTGGTAATAATTGAGTTTAAAAAAATGTTTTTTATCAGAATTAAGGTTATGATCCATACTTCTCAGCGGCTTAGAGCTCAGGTCAAACAAATTTTCCTAGGAATGCAAGGATAATAGAAAAATGAGCTTTCAGGTTACTTCAGAATTTGATAATTTAGGCCTTTCTGCACCGTAAGCAGATGTACATGCATGTTTTGTAGAAGTCAAGCAATGGAATTCATGTGGTAGAAATTCCTGGCCTTATTTAAGCATATAAGTTATTCTTCTGCCTTTTTCTTTAAAAATAATTTTTAATAAATGAGAAATATCTCTGAACACAAACCAGTAACTAATAACTCAGCAATGTGACTTACCTTTCTTCAGCCAAGAAATATTTTGCTTGTCATGTTCAAAACTTTCTACTGGTTTGATTGTTACCTTGTCTGTCTCGGCTTCTGACATCTGTGGGGGGAAAAAAGAATTTTGGGATGTCAAGTTCTTTTAAAGAAAGTTTCTGACAAAGAAATATGTTCCCTGTTTAGGTTCCTGCTATAATAAATTGTGCTTACTTGCACAGACACTTTTTTTTTTCTGCAGATTATTGATACTATGTAGTATCTCAGTCATTAAATTTATGTCCTGTTCCTAAATGCTTTATCAATATTACATAGTTGCTGTTTGTCGATGGAATCTTTTGTAATGTAACTATAAATTACATTATGAAATGAATGAGTGATACGCTCATAGCATGCTGGTAATAGATGTACATCTAACACACAGAATAGATACAGTCTGGCTAAAAAGGAGGCATCCAGTCTGCTGGTTTATTGTGGTTCAAAGTTGCTGTAAAGCCTTCTGTCAGAGCGCTATAATTATGTAAATAGTAAATATTTATAAAGGCAACTTGAACAAAGTGTATCCAGAAAAATCTTTACTACCACTTGCGACAATTTATTTGCTGTAATGCGAAGAATCACATGCAAGTTACGGTACCTGAGGGTATTATGTATACAGGAGCTATCAGCCCGTACTCTGTGGTTTACTTCCATTGCCTGCTAGGAATAACATTAGGCTGTCCGGGCTTCTTCTAACTGCTTTATATTTTCACTGAATCCAGTTAGCTAAATCATTTCTCTATTTTTTACCTGTATCTTCCAACCGGGGGTGAAAGCAGCAGGGTTCAGAAGCCAAGGAAGAGTGCTTTCGGCCGAATCCCTCGCTGTGTGGTGATGTCCAGCATTCCCATACACTGACAAAACCGAAAGGATGAGCAGTGCACTCTGTCTGCCTGCTGTGTGGTGCTAGATTTGTCTTGCTGCCAGAATCAGACAACTTATTGCTGAGGGTTTGTTTTCTTTTTTTTTTTTTTTTTTCTTCTTCCCCTTTTTGTTTGCATGCACTTCTAGAGCTGGGTAAGGAAGGAGGGGGGTAATCAGCATCCCAGCGCTAGTGGAGTGATAAAAAAAACCACCAAAAGCTTTGCAAAAAGAAAAATTGGTTTGGAAAGGCTATTACTGCAGTTCATAACCCAGTGAATCTGCAGGAGAAGGAAGAAAATAAAAAAAGAACCAGGAAATTAATAGCGACAAATCAGATAAACATGTCAATGTGTTGGCTAAATGTAAGTTAAAATACTGAAGGATGCAGAAATTAGACCTGTTTACAGCTGCAACTTTGGCAATGAAATGGTCTAATCCTGTGAGGAGCTGAGTGCTGTGACCCTCCCAGGTCCTGTCACCCAGGAGGACAGGTCTGCAGAGGTGAGCAGTTGTGACCTCCATTGCAACAAGGCTGAGGGGTCTCACGTGGGGACAGCCCTTGTGCTGGGTGGGCTCGATGGTCTGGGCTGCCCTGTACCTTGAAGGCACTAAAAATGTAAGGTTATTAGTTGGCTTTAAAAATTCTCTTGCATAGTTAGCAGCGATATTGCTCTAATGTTAGTAGCAGTACGGTCAAACACAAAGAAAACAAGATTTTAGGGTGCTCAGATGCTGCATCTTACTTTTTCTGTAGGACAGAAACAAAATGTTGCTCTGCTTCCCAGAACTGAATTTTTAAAGTGTTGGTCGCAGAGCACATTCATATTTACTCAGTTATCTTACCTTTTAAGCAATATTTACAGAATTTCAGGCAGCATTTGTCACCAGATACTATAATCCAAGATCCCAGTGTTTAAGTGTGGCCAATAAATAATAACATATTCCCTTTGTTATGACAATTATCTTCCTCTACTCTCCCATCACATGTCACTCTTGCAAGAAAAAAAAAATGTTTTCTTTCTTTTTTTTTTTTTTTTAAATCTCCTGTGCCAACATGACTGAGATTCTTCTACCATCTTAAGCTAATTGTGAGTTGCATGGTAAGTGCCTACTTACATCCCCAAATTGCAATGATTAGTCTTGCATGGTTTGAAAACCTATTTTAAGCAGGGTACTTTGGGAATAATTGCAACCACCGTGGGGGAAACATCTAGGGGTAATATTTTAAGATCTTTGTTCCATTCCCCTTGGATGCAGCTATGAGAACCGTGTATTTCCAGTTGCTGTTCCCCTCTGTCTTCCAGAAAAAACAATTTTTTCTGTGTTGTTGAACCTGCAATGGTTTGAATTTGTTAGTGGTGCTGATTCTTCAGCTGGATTTGTCAGGGCAGGCTATAGAGCTCCCGGTGGGTCCTAGTAAAAATCAGCTGGGCTCCACACAGGTCAGCCTAGACCTACCTGATGGCAACTTGGACCTGATGTTACTGTACATTTCAGAAGCACTGTTTAAAATGAAGATATGGGTTGTTTCCTAAACAAACTGGAGAGAAAATTCTTTCTAGGTCATTGGACACCCTTTCTAGAGATTTTGTCAAAATCCTGATGTCTTCCAAAGAAAGTCAAATAGATAAAGAAAAGCCCCTCCAAAACCACAGCCCTGAAAGCTGCTGCTGCTTGAAATAACAACCCCTGAAGTCTTGTCCTTAAGGACAAAGTTTTTCTCACTTAAGCTCTCCTTGAAACCAGCAGGAGCTAGGACTGAGTCTAGACTCAACCTCCAGGAGTGCAAGGAACCAACATCGCTGGCAGTTCATTACTAAATTTGTCCCCCAAGCCATGCTGATACCAATTTGACAAAACCAAGCAAACACAAACCTGGCCTTATATCTGTGCTTCAACAAAGGTAATGCAGATTGCTGTTCTGAGATGTCTTCATCTGCTGCTCTCAGCTGAGATACCCTGTAGGACCCCTCTGCATGTTGGTAGCATGCAAATCTGCAAAAGTTACCTCGTCTGAACCTCAGGAAACAGCCCACCAACAAGTTTAGAAAACATTAAATGAGTTTCCTATCTGGAGTATTCTCCATTGCTGACATTCAGTTAATGGTCCTAAAGTTTTCAACCCAGGAACATTAAATGTAACCTTTTTTTTAATCTCGATCAACTCCAGTTTTCTACTGGGACACGTTTCTGTGTGCTATTTTTTGCTTCATTTAATTAAGTTATTTTGGATAAATGCGTCAATATTTCTGCTTCCTAATCAATCTTAAAGTAGTTAGAGGCAAAGCAGGCTTGCCATGCATCCTCAGTAATGCCAGGCTTTGTAAAGGAGGGAGAAAACATTATGAGGGAAGGTCGTTAAAATATTGAGTAAACTTGTTTCTATTAAAGCTGTAATTGAATTTTTAAAGCCATGGCCCATTTTAAACACCGAACTTTAGTTTATGGTTGATAATTCATTTCACTTTTATTTTAGAGGTTTTATTTTATAGCTGTTAAATAGCTATGGTCCATCACTTGTTCCTTTTCCTTCCAGATTGTGAAATAGGGCGTTTGTATGGAGGATTAAAAAAACAAAACAAACACACCAAACCCTAACATAATGCCAAAATAGATGTGATATCAATCAGTTGTCAGATAAATGTACTGTATCAAGTGCTTGTCGAGATTTGAGAATATATTTTTCTGGTCTGCTCAACTGGGAGTGTATTCAAATCTTTGCAGAGTTGGAGAATAGGAAACTTTAGGATGTGATAACCATCAAAGCAGAGGAAAAAAACTCGTTGTTGGTCTTAGCAAGCATCGAAACTGTCAAGGTTTCCTTGTGTGCTTCATGTTAAGTCAGGAGTCCAGAATGAGATCCTGTCCTGAATCTAAAGGAGGATATGTAGCTGTAGCCAGGAGAGTTTTTGGTTGCATCCATGGGTACTGCGTTTACAGCATTATATTTCACTACATAAAGTGACTTTTAACTTGAGGATATGAATTGTGTGCCTAGAAGTTTTGTTTCCAGGTGAGAGAACAGCATGAATTTTCCACAGCACAGCATCAGATCAAGCAATTTTTTTTTTTTTTTTTTTTTTTTTTTTTATAATCCAAGTAAAATTTAACCACTTGTCCACTGGCAAGGGGCACTCTGTAGCTTTGGAATACCCCACACTGCAGTAAATGTGACTTAAAAAAAAAAAAAATGAAGAAACTATGCCTTTGCTCCCTTTTTCACCCCAGGGTGATCATTTCCAATAATAAAGTGAGTATAATGTGATGTGCCCTGTCAAAGTTAAGGAATCTCTTCTTGATCATGCATCTGTAGGTAGAATATTAAGTTGTGGGAACACGATATACAGCCAAATTATCCTGGTGATTACATGTAAAATGCATGGTTTTTTAGCTGAACTATCATGTCCTGTGAGTGCTTCAAATGCAAAACAGCCTGTTTATAGAGACTACCTCAAACTGGCACTGACAAATGATCTGTATGCTGCAGAGGCTCTGAGCAGTACAAAGACAGTGGGATTTTACTCCCTATCACTCTGCCTCAAACTGGCACTCTAGATATTTTTGCGATAACTCTGTCCCCTGCAAGGGGAGACATGGGGCTTTATTTCACTTTTCCACTCAGTGCCACTGTAGGTCGGTGAATGTCTGTGAATATGTTTAGACTGGAGGATGGAATAAAAGCTTGAAAAGGGTTGCAAAGGCAGGCTAGCATAGAGGTCATAATAATGTAGAGGAAGCACAAAGCAGTAAGATTAAGAATGCTTGATATTTCCACTGAACAATAAGAAAAGAGAGAGGCTGCATGTCTTTCATCTTCCAAAAGGGCAAGAGGGAGGTTATTTGGTGTCTGCACTAAAAAGTGATGGTGAGGATGATGTTAGGAGAAGAGGATGAAGGGCAAGTGTGAAATAAAGTTGAGAGGATGATAGAGTAGTGGGGAAGGCAGAAAGACCCAGCCTCTAACCCTGGAGCCACAAAAGCCCTAAGCTGGGGAAGGGCCTCTGAATACACCAGTATGCTTTGGCCATTTTCCCTCCTACCTACCAGCAGCAAACTCTCAGAGGCCCCAATCAAAATTAAAGCCCAGCCTTTATAATGGTTTTATAGTAAAATATGAGCTATGTGTGGCTTTGTATATCCTGGCTTCAAGTAGAAAATTCTCCCGTGCTGTTTCATGTTTTGTCCATCACCAGCCAAGTTCTCCATTACCTCTGTCCGTGCTGTCTTTATAGATGCTTCTGCATTGCCCTGGCATTTAGGTGGGTGCATCTGGGTGGAAAGTACATTAAACCCAAGAGCTTTTCAAAAAATTGATATGTAGTGTGTCATGGGACAATTTGCTTTGACTTGATAAGGTGAGATGGAAAATAAGTTCAATGGTGTAACTGCTGCCCTATCAAAGTGTATACTGGTGTAAGGGATGTGGGAACACAACCATCTCATGAAGGGGATATATTCTTTGGCAGATGGGTGTCACCAACAGTAGTTACAAGACTTTGTGGGGAGTGTACAGGAGTTTGTGTAACAGGTGTAAAAGATGAAGGTCAAACCTTCATTGCAACACTTTGTTACTACTGTTTAGAAATTGGCTATCTTGGATTATTGCAAGACCCCTAGTTGGATAATTTTACAGGAATTTTAAAGAATCTCAGGAGACCACTTATTCCTTATTTAGCTCAATGCAGGATCGACTTGTCTCCTTGCCAATACTCAGACAACCTGTTCTTGAACTCCCACAAAGACATCCAGGTACAAGCTCTTTCCAGGAAGCCTACTCCAGGCTTTCTTACCCTGATAACAAATACAAAAACTTTTCTTGATGACTAGCCCAGCTCTTCCTTCGCTATAGATTCAACCAGTTACCTCTTGTACTTTCTGTTCTGCTTGTATAAAGCTGAGTTTCCTATCCCTTTGCAACAATCCTGTCAGTAGATTGTACTGGGTTTGTATGGCAAGGTTTTGGTAGTGGGAGGGGCTACAGGGGAGGATTGGCTTCTGTAAGAAGTTGCTAGAAGCTTTCCCTATATCTGATGGAGCCAATGCCAGCCAGCTCCAAGCTGGACCTGCCACTGGCCATTAATTTTTCCCAAGTTGTGTCTGTTTTGCCTGTGATGGTAATCGCTGAGTGGTCTCCCTGTCCTTATCTTAGCCCATGAACCTTTCATTATATTTTCCCTGTCCAGCTGAGGAGGGGAGTGACAGAGCAGCTTTGCTGGGCACCTGGCCTCCAGCCAGGGTCAACCCACCACACAGAGAAAGGATTATTATCACATGTTCCCTCGACTTTTTTTGACACTCACATTTAGATCAGACTCATTAGCCTATGGTCAATCTTATGATCTTTGTTGGAGCTTCACTTTTCTATTAATGTGGTGTCCAAAAGTGGTCGCATGCCTCCTAAGACTTTGTGCACATGGGGTAGAGCAGTGAGGTTACTGGCATGTTTTACAAGCTTTCTTACTCTTCACACATCCCAGTATGATGATTGTTTTTTTCATGGCAGCATGAAGTTGTTGACTTATATTTGGTCCATAATCTGTCCTGTTCTCCAGATTATTTTCTGCAGTGTAGCAACACAACCAGGTATTTTCTTTTTTTAATACAACTGATCATTCCTACCTAACCATAAGGTTGTGCAGCTGTGCCTCCTGAGCTTCATCCCAGTCTTCTCCATACTATTTCCCTGGTTTGTGAAGATCATTTTGAACCTTTTCCCTGTCCTACGATGTGCTTGTTAGCCCCAGCTTGTTGTGGATAGGCTGGTTAATGTTTGCAGAATTCCTGTGGAAATGACTTGCCTCTGCTAGAGAGGTGTTTGGAGTAGGTCAGAAATGAAGCTTTGTTTTCCAAACTGCACTTTCATGGATGACACCTGTGCCCCCAGAGTTTATTCCCTTGCAGGAATCCATGAATACCTTTCACCTCTGGCTCTTCATAGTTTGAACTACAGAGGCAACTGCTTGAGTATCAATGGCACGTCTCTGTATGTAAGCACGTATGTGGGGCCACATAGAAAAACCCCTCACGGTTTCAGCAAGCAGAGAGTGCATACTGGGATTGGTGACAGCCACATCACGCTGTCTTTGACATTATTTGCAAGCCAGGTAGGCACAACCATGATTTGCTTTATCTTCCATCATATGTAAAAAGCCAGTGGCAAGTATTTGTAATGAAGAGGAATCTGAGCACTTACGGTCTTCTCCCCTAACCGGCAAAGCTTGACAGCACCTCCCCAAACAGCACTATCCTGGATGAGATGTCAGTGAAATCACTGTGCTTTTTAAAGAGGGAAAACTGACTTAAGAGTTTTCCCTTCATGCTTTTAAGCTTCATGCTTCCCAACAGAAGCTAAATTGTGGTTGCCTTCTCGGAGGTGCTGAGGACAGCTGAGGAGGAGGGTTTTTTCTAAATTACTCTTACATGAAAAAGACAAAATTAGACCTCAACCTTATTTCGGGAAGATGTCAAGGGAACTTGTAGCTGCCTTGGACTCAGCAATACTGTTTCTCAGCTAACCACTACTGAAATTAGTTTCTTGTTCTTCTGCTAAATTTTTTTGCCTTTGTTTAAATTCTTATCAGGCCAGAGAGAAGGCAGGAGTAGAGAGAACACAGCAACTTTGTGAACTCTTAGGTAGGGTCTCACTGGGGTGCAAGAAACCTCAGGTCAAGCTCCTTCAGGATGATTCTGTTAGTTTCTAGCTGGGGTGAAACAGCTCTAACAGCAGAGATTAAGAATTGGTCCTAGAGGAACTGATAGGCTGGTGGTTACGGGAGTTGGGATCTTTCTTGCTAATACATCCATGAGATGCCTTGTAAAGGGCTGTGACTTGGACTAGTAAAATGAGGAAAAAATGTGAAGTCTCAAAGTTTTATGGAAGAGGAAATACGTTTCCTGCTTGAGCACGTACAACTGCAGCTGAAGTCAACATGAGCTCCGTGAGTTCAGCACCCTGAAAATAAGGCCTGATGTCTAAATGAAATTGAACTTCAAAAAGAAAAGTAGTTTTCTGGCCCTTTTGGAGCCAAAACAAAAAAGTATTTATTCTATTTGATCAGCTATTCACAAATGATGCCTTTGTATCTTTAAAATAACTACAAACCAAATTTAAAACTGGAGGCTCTCATCTTTGATGTTATCTGCAGATAAGATAGAGCTTTGAAGCCCTAACAGAGACTAATTGGAACAGAATACCAATACAACCATAAATTAATGGGAAACACAAGAACTGTTTGGAGCTTTATCACTCTAAACTGGGACCATTTCTTTTCAAATGCTATAGAATTTCAGGGAAAAAGTGCAGTTCTCTGGAGGCTAGATGAAAGAGGAGAATTGTCTGATTAAATGTAGCATGATACTTCAAAAACAATCATAGGGTTTAAAGTTATTTGTATGTATTCATTGTGTTTTTAAGTATCAAATATGTAATGGCTGGAGGAGGGTGCGAAAGGTGTGTCGCAGGTGAAGTAGTGTCAAATTTATATTTTATTTGAAATGGGCTCTTCCGGTTTTGTTTTGAAGACAGCATTTCTTTACATCCTGAGCAAAGGAATTTCTCAAAGTTGCTGGAAGGGAAGACAAAAAAATAGTGCTATATATAGAAAGGATGCAGATGAGAATAGAGCAAAATTGTATCTGCAATCGACTCTCAACCTGAATCATAGATAAGAAATTTTCATCAGTCCCAACAGAGTGTGCAAGTGATACAAAGGAGACTAAAATTTGCCCTGGAATTTCAACTCATCACTCGTAGGACAAGCCTCCTCTGATGCTCTGTGAGGTGCAGTTGGCCCATGGTGAGGCAAACCAGGTAAGGGCAAGAGCAGAGTGGGAATGTACTTTGGAGCTATTCTGGGGAACAACTTGCCCTGGTGCAAGCTCAGGCAGCGCTTTGGATGTGCCACTTTGCACTGGGGACAACCTCAGACCCTAAGCTGGGATGATCCTTTCCAAGTTTGCCGAGGTGGTGGAAGTGAGATACGTATGTTTGTATCCTTGCTCCTAGTAGTGTATGAAGGCAGTGTGCTCTCTAGATCTGTCCAAGAAAGCCCCTTGGTATTAAAAGAAAATTATTTTAGTTGCTTAGTGCTCTGATATTAAGCAATGCCAGAACTGAGGTTGCTCAGGCAACCTTATTTCTACTCCCTCGTTCATTAACATACTAGGTGATCATGTAACTGAAGCTACTAATTTTGAGTTCAGACCATATCTTGGGTTTAGACAAGGATTTGTGCAAGATGGCTTGTCTTACTACGTAAAGCCCAGGGACAGGGTTTCGGAGTTTTTCAAATACTGCACATGCTTTGCTGAAAATATGAGGAGCAGGAGGTACGTGGCCACCCTGAAAGAATCTGTCAAATGTGAGTGAAATCTCCTCTGAAGAGAACCGCTCGTCTGTGGGATCCCAGGATGGAGACTCTCGGCCAGCACTTTACCTTCTGCTGTCTCACCCTCACAAGGGTTACCTGGGCAGCCCAACCTCTGTACCCATGGCCCCACAGACCTGTTCCTTTAGCTGTGGTTCGTACCTTGAGCAGCATCTCTCTGACCAGATGGTTATCCACAGACTTCTGGGGACTGGTCAGCTCTTTATCTTGGTTTTAGCTGTAAAGCACTGTCTATTCTTGTCAAAATTTCAACCGAAAATATTGTTGATGTCGCTGCCTAAAACGTTTCCAACCACTCACTGTGGCTGTTTTATTTTCTCAACTGGTTTTCTACCTAAACAGTCATTAGTTCCTAGCTAATCTAACAGTGACTGTATTTTCAAGTAGTACCTAGGTGGTAAAACTGTACAGTTTGGATTAAAAGCAGCCTAAGACTCTTCTTAAACTATGGTTAGTTTTCTTCTTGAAAGCAAAAGATGTCTCTTATCTGTAACAGTCAAAAGTAGCACAGTATCGGAAACTTTTGTTTCAGT
The DNA here is from genome assembly GCF_000699245.1 of Pterocles gutturalis. Classification (NCBI taxonomy): domain Eukaryota; kingdom Metazoa; phylum Chordata; class Aves; order Pterocliformes; family Pteroclidae; genus Pterocles; species Pterocles gutturalis. The sequence continues at coordinate 10,966 of NW_010126110.1, read as the reverse complement.
GCCTATTGCTTTTTCTTCTTGAGAACCTGGAATTCTGCAATCCTGTTAAGTGCTTGTTTTCTCTGATAAATATTCTGCACTGATGCTATATTTTAGTTGTTAGGTTTCTCAGGGGACAAAGGCAGTAAAGAAAGAAAATGAATAAATAAACATCTCAGTCTTGAGTGTCCAAAAATATTGCAGTATCTTGATTTGAATAATCAAAAATTGAGACACTTTATTTGGGTACATTTCATCACATCGAAAGCTTTGCATGCAAATTTTACAGTCTGCTATTCCTTCCAATTCCTTTAAATATTTTCATTGACAATCTTTTTCTGATAAAAAAAAAAAATGACCCACAGAATAGAATTGTAGGGGGATTATCTTCCCAACTTTTGCAATGTCTAAATAAGATCCCTTGACTTTCTTCTTTTGTTTTACTGCTGGAATATGAGAAATATCTACCTTTGTTGTAGATCTCTTTCAGAATATTTTAAGCTGCTGTTTTCTTAGTCTTAGCTGGAAACACTGAAAATAATTAATCTAATTAAAAACAGCAACAAGACCCCTGCTCCCCCTACTTCACTGGGGAGTTGAACTTGGTGGGAGGGCTTAATGCAGTCATCCCAAACAAGAGCACTTTAGGGGACTTCTGTTTCTAATTAAACTCCAAAACAAAGCCCAAGGGTCAGCAAAGTCTGACTTCTTTCAACATCTGAGAATGCCAGGAGGGTCTTTCAAATTACATCTCTGGTCCAGACCTGTTTGTTTCTGTGTCTGATCACAAAACCAAGGAAAACATGACAGGCAAACTTGAAGAATGAGGGGAAGAACCTCATTCTTACCATCCAGCCAGCCCCTGATTTTTCATGCAAGCTGCTCTCCATAGCCTCCTTGTGTCTTTAATTTCACACTCCCATTTCCTTTAGTCTGTGCCATGATCTAAAACCTTACTGATGCAAAGTACCCTGAAGAACCCAGGAGCACTTCTGAACATCCCCAGATACACCTGTAGCTCCAGATCTGTCACAAATACATGGAAAATAAACCCAAACTCATCACTTGGATAGGGCAGTGACATGAACGGAGGGAGCTGGATGGGTCTGAGGCTGCTCCGTGCATCTGCAGGGAGCCTGACGCAGCCCTCGGAGATGATGATGAGTGGCATGAGTACATTGTGATGGGGGCCTCCAAAGGCTCTCATTGCCTGGCCCGGCTTGTTTGACAGTACTTAATTTTTAACGTGGAAATTTCTGAAATATGAATCTTAGAATATCTGCTTAGCTTGCCTAGAAAGCTTTAATAATTAATGGAAATTCAGAGTTGAGGTACAGTAATGATTTATATGGGGAGCTGTCTTTACACAATCTGCTCTCAAAGCTTTCTAGAGTATTACTCTGTGTCTAATTAACTTCCGAAGAGTGATACCGTTCCTTTCACTACACTGATTGATCAAGGGCTTAACTGCAAGTCATATTTTCCAAGAGTTTCCCCAGTGTCAGCTCTTATAAGTTCTTGCTGAGGAACAGAATTGTCTTGGACATCAAGAACTACTTTCAAGTTTTCAGATACAGTATCTTAGATGTCAGGGTGCTCCTGTTGTTTTTTAACCATAGCACAGAAATTTCTAGTCTTTAGATATGACTTTGTATGATGTGATCTAAACATTTTTCTGTTCCTCAGTAGCAAGTCTTCCTGGTACATCTTTGGGAGCATGTTCATTTCACTCTTTGGTATTTGCGGTAATAAAGGTACATTAATATACTAAAATACACTAAAAATTCAAGTAATAATAATGATGTAGAGCTAAGATGTGGTATTGCAAGTACCAACTAAGGACTTTGAAAATACAAGGTAACTTCCTTGCTCTGCTGTTTGCATGGTGAATGATCTGGATAAATCTTGGTATTTTCCCCATTTGTAAAAGAGACGTGGTGATCTTATATGTTGTCATCTAGCTGGGGAAATAAAATCTATAGGGAATCTAAGACTACTATAATCAGTATCATGCGTGTTTTCATGCTGTTGGGCATTTTATTTGTTTAACTGAAAGGTCTGTGAGTGAAAAAATAAGATTACCTTACTTTTGAAGTCCTAGAGAGGCATGGGCACAGGAAACACAAAGTGCAGCACAGCCCTTTCAGACTCACTCTCAGAGAATATATCAGTCCCTTCCCCAAATCATTTGTAGGGTCACCATAGAGGATGTTGGGCAAAATTTCCCCTTTTCTCAGTATTTAATTCTTCATTTAAGGCCAATTTTCTACTGCTCTGACCTGTTTGTCCCACCACTTCCCTATTGCTTGCTCATGATCTCAATGGATCTCTTAGTTTTTGGCACAAGTTACCTTGTTGTCAGTAACCAAAGCATTTTATAAATATCTGCTCACCCATAGTTACATTTCCATTTGATATTGGCAGCTCATTGCCAGCTGGTGAAGCAGACCTTGAAGAAAGGTAGTTCTTCACAAACAGCCCAGTTCCCCTTGGGCTACAGACAAAGGTTATCCTGACTCCAGGAGATCACGCTACCACTGACACCTTTCTTCAAATATATCAGGTTCTCAAATCTGCTGTTTTCTTAACTAGCTCCCTCCCCATTTGTGGTAGTGAAAGTGTCTTCTCCAGTGCAGGCTGCTCTTACACCAATAGTTCTTGTGCCGTGTATTCCCAGGATACTTTTTTATCCTTTCCACGAAGACCGTGCCTTCATCTTGCACCTGAGGGCATTGCGGTGGTGGTAGTGGCTTTGAAGACTGTGTGTTCAGGCTCATCTATAACTGACAGCTACTAGCTTGAGAATATCTCCTTCCTTAGGATCCAAATATTACTCCAACAGGATTAATGACCCCACCTTTTAAGAAATTAGCTGTATCTCCATTTCCTCTTTCCATCCAAACAGCATTTCTGATACTAATAACATCAGCCAGTGCGAAAGAGGAGATAAAAGCACTGGTGGCAGAGGTCCATGTGCGAAGGAAGGTGTCATAATGTCTTGGAGGGCTCATCCAAAGTTTGTAGCAAAATTAATAAGTGACTTTGTCATTTAAATCAGCCTGGAGCCCTAGTGTATTTATTCTGAAACTTCATCAGGCAAAAGCTACTCTGAGAGTCCTATGCTGGAATTTTTTAGAAGATTTAATTTCTGTGGAGGCAGAATGAACACACTTAGTGTATCTCCCTAAGTTACAAGCAGAGGCTGATAACAGAATTCAGGCATTTTGGGGGTGGTTTTTACATATTTATTTCTTATACGGAGCTATGTTGTTGAACGTTCAGCTCATTCTGTTCAGGTGTGAGTGAGTTTGTGGGCAGCTTTGACAAATGCCTTATGCTGGAGTTCCTCAAGGAGAGCTACATAGGGGACAGATGCTTTAGTTTTAGTTAAAACATGATCACAGGACAGGTCTACCATAATTTACATCAAGTCTTAATGCTTCAGTTTTGAAGAAACGCTAGATCAACAAGAGCATCTGTCCCTATGTAGCTCTCTACATTGTCCATACAGCATGATGTTAAATGTATGCAGCTCTTTAGAGAAGGGCTGCAGACAGCAACATTTAAATTGCGGGGCTTCTGCAGGGTTAGGCTACAGAAGAGCTGATCAGTAAAGCAAGAAATCACTGCTCCAGT
>NW_010126110.1:1252-7320 GCF_000699245.1 Pterocles gutturalis | reverse complement strand
GGGAAAGAGGTAATGGGGATGCTGCTACCTGAGGAAAAGGGCAAGTCCTCTTACAGATAAGGGAAGAGAGCACTGTAAGGGGAGAAAACCATGCAAGGAAAGATTAGAGCCTTTAAAAAGTGGAAAATTATTTAACATGAAGTTGTATCTCAAGCCAGTCCTGTCTATCCCAAAACCACTGCACGTTTGTAACCTCAGCTTTGCAGACCACACTGTTTCTCTTAGATAACAAGGATATGCAGATAGTAAGAGGCACAAAAATAAATTAGAAAATGATTTCTTTAATGCTTCTAATAATGTATTTGGACATGATTATCATAATGAATCTTGTAAAAGGAATTCACTGTTTCCCCTTTCATATGATGTATTTCTGACCTTAACCCACTTGATATGCGATTCCTATTCAGTGAAGGTGCCCATAATAGAGGGGCAAGAGGGATGATCAGAGTTCAAACAATAGGGTAAGAAATGCAGAGTAGTGGGAAAAAGCTTCCATTTTCCCATAAGCTGGGGCATAGAAGATATTGCCGCCTCAGCTCTACAGTATCTTATGAACAAACAAATTATGCATGAGTTTGCTCAGGGGACTACTCAGCTACTCAACAATAATGGGTAATTGCCCTCACAAACTTATCCTCATATCACTCATACACACCAACACTTACACTGAAAAGAAAAGACGCGAAGAACGAATTTCAATATAAAACACATTATTATTATGAAAATGACACACTTCCATTTAACCCTTTTCTAACAAAAAGAACCTGCTGCATTTCAAGGAAAACAAGGCTAGGAAATTTTAAACGTTAGTCTCAGTATTTTCCCTTGGAAGGAATACTCAAGATTGTTTTACTTGGCACATTCTGTACTCTTCATTGTAGCAAAGGCTTGCGGGTATCTAATGACACAATCACAGAATGCCATAGAAATTTGGAACAAAATCCCCATCTTCGATACAATTCAGCAGATTCACGCCATATGGAAATCCTGCTGTTTAATGTAACACCATTAAAAGCCACATATTGCTAAATTCATCTCTTAAAGATTTTTGCAAAAGTTGCAGGAACAATATTATTTCTGAGTTTTTAACCTTTATTCAGTCTCCAGCATTCTTAAGAGTCAAATGTGTTTCATAACTAGAAATCCAGCTACTTCATATGCTGGTGATATTTTGATTTCTCAAACATACGTAGTAATATAATGGTCTCGTCTACATGAAAAATTAGTAAGTTACAAGTTGATCAGTAACAGGAAAGAGATGAACCATAGCTAGACCTCAGTGTCCTAAAATATGATAGATTAATTTTAATATATTCACCCTAAGCATCATCTTCATTCCTTTTGTTTTCTGTATACTTTCAGTTCTAGGCAGTAAGTTCCCTGAGTGTGTGTTAACATTTTGAATTGTAAAGTCCTTTGGTATTTTTGGACAGAAAATGAAATCACTGATAAAGCTATTTGCTGCACAGCCACTCATACACGTTTTCAGTCCATTCCTTCAGGAAAATCTGCTGAAGGCGGTCCTGAAGGACTTGCAATATGAGTAGACAGAAGGAATTTCTGGCTGCTGTGTAGATGCTTTACCAAAGCTTTACTCAACGTTTTCAACCACACCTGCATAGATCTCAGGTCTCATTACTGAAACCCTTGTAGGTGCAAGGATTTCCCAGCTTCATCTGCTTGCAAGAATTACACCAGAAAGGACACAGGAAATATTAAAGAATCCAGTCCTCTGTTGCAGTGTGTTTCCCAAAAATCTTGCTGAAATTTGAAGCTGTGTTTATACCCAGCATGAGAGCATGTGACTAATAACACCACAAAGAGACACTATGAAAATGGAGTGTGCATGCTGATTGACATGCTAAAAGGAGTATCTTTAAACTCAGAAGTACCTTGTGTAAGATTAGCGGCGCCTCGAAAGAGTCCTACACAAGCTGTAAGGTGCCTTTTCAATCTGAAGCTGTTTCAGATTTATCAATTTCCTCTTGTGTGTCTGAAGCTGGGATAGGGGTTTGCACAAGGGTCGAGGCCAGCATCTCCAGGTGTGGCAGTCATAGCCAGACCCCCAAAGAGCCCACATCTCCAGCTGCTGAGGCCTCCTGAACACGTGGCGATTGCAGGTGACTAGAGAAGGGCCAATATCTTTCTGAAAATATAGCTCGGGAAAGATTCAATTTTTTTTTAGGAACAATGGCAGCGGACTCAGAATCTGAGAGGTGTTGCAGAGACTTCTGTTTGTACAGCTATCTCAGGAAAGGACAAGATGAGTTGGGGCCAATGCCTCCAGGAGATGACAAAGGAGTTTACACAGGAGGAGTGAATGGATCTAAACTACAAAGAACAGAGGAAACATGGGTAGCTGTCTGTATTTTGTTTGCAAATTCATGGTTTATGAGAATATTTCCACTGATCTAGGTGGCCAGACATATTCTGGTAAATTTTCAGAAGTTGCTTTACACAGTTGTTGGCAGCCTTGTAAGTCCAGGGTTTGAACTCCAGAGTTGCAACAAGAAAATTGCTCTCTCACATCGTCAATACGAGCAAAGTGGGCTTTACGTCTCTTTGGGGAAAACTAGCATAGCATCAAACTGTCATAAAGGAAAGAACATCTCTTTTAATAAGATCAGCACCATCTGAGTAACAAATTACCTGGAGGAGAGAAGAGCACCAGTCCTAGAAACCTTCCCAGTCTCTGGCTGGTGCACGTCTAGCAAGACACAATGTGTCTCTGTAGCAGGAGCCTGTGAAGCTGCATTTAAGGGTCGTGATGACATTTGTATGGCTCCAATATATTTATAACTTAGGACAGAGTACCTGTGCGTATGTCTCACATTTTTTTCCTAGTAGATATGCAGAGATTTAAGCAGGTAAAAATGTGTCCACAAAGGACCATAAAGAAGAAAAGGAGTTATAAGGTAATGCAGCAAGAGCACTGATGCATGGATATTGAAAGTAAAAATGGTTAACATGTGGAAAGAGGTATATAAATGACTGCAAGCCACTTTTTCAAATGTCTTTCCCTGTTGCTCTTAGCAATATCACTGAATATGATCAAATCGTTTTTCCACTCCTTTGCCACAGCAACTTCTGCAAGTTAACAGCCATCTTAAAAAGAGGGCACAGGGACCACGGCAGATAATGCATGTTCTGTTGTGTGATTCTCAAATGCTGTTAGGGCTCTTCATGTGGGAGTTTAAAACCACTCACAACTGGCTTGCCGTTGCTCCCGCTGGAGTCAGTGGTCGAGCCTCCCGGGGGCTGTGTGCAGGGTCCCCGGTCTGCATAGGTGGAGATTGCAGGATGAAGCCTTTGGCTGCAGGTTCAGTAGCACCCAGCACACGTCAGTTCCCCATGTGTAAGCCTTGGTATCGTTTTAATTTATTTTTAAGAACACAAAGATACATGATTTAAATATTGTGAAATCCTGTATATATTTTGGCTCAGTCAGTCATATGCCTGTTTACTCACAGATTCCCCAAAATCTGCATTTCCTCAGGCATTCATGTCTTTCAGATTCTTTATGCTGCTTTTTCTGCCTCAGTTATTTCTTAACACCATGCTGCCTGCTTTTCCTTAGACCCAGTGGAATGTGGCCTTTTTTGTCAGCCTGGGTTTGAGCACACACGGTCAAGTGATCACTGCTTGAGTCCCTAAACGTGGGGCCAACAGCACGGACTGTGAAGGTGGGAAACACCTTGCCCTCTGGCTGCCGCCATTCCCCTCCATGAAAAAATAAAAAAGAAAGAAACCTAGTTGTGAGCAACATCACCACAAGAGGAGGAATGGCAAATGAGCCCTGCTTGGTAGCCGGTTACAGCTGAGCGATGTAGGCTTGTGTCCTCACAAGCCAGGAGCAGGGTCAGGGCTTTCTAACATCCTGGACAAAAACTGTTTAACTGAAAGTGTGTTTAAATTTTAAATTTAAACATCGCCCTCCTCGGGTCTTTGTGTAGGGCAGGTTTCGGCTGCTGGATGCTGAAAGGGCTGGATTTTGGATTGCATTCTGCTTGGAAGGATCAGGCTAGGAGCCCAGGGAGATTGCTGAAGGACTGGGTTTTCTTCCTGGGGGACAGGCACCCACCTCCATACCTGGGTCTCAGCCTCTCCGGACCATGCCTTCCTCACTGCAAAGTCTCTTCTTTTCCTTTCCTTTCTCTTCAAACATACTATGCCAGGAACAGGACTGTGTGCCTGCGCTTCACCCCAGGTAATGGGATTGGGCTGTGGGTTGAAACACCTTGATGTTAATGAATTAAAATAAATTAAACAGATTGAATCCTTTTGGATATCCGTGGAAGGTGGACTGCCAGAAAAAAGAAAAAAAACACACCTGCAAACTTCAGTAAATGTGATCTTTCCTGTTATTGAGCAATCTCTGTCATTGAATTCCCCTTTTCCTCTCGTAACAGAATTTTTTTTTTTTTTTTTTTTTAATAAATAGCACAAGTTTAGGGTACTTGCATTATCAAAGAGTTTACAATCCTGATTAGGAAATCTATTTAACCTGATGTCAACTGGCTGCCTTGATGTGAAAATCCGCCTGAATCCTGGGAGAGAGGGCAGGCGGTGCCCCGGTCAAGCTTTCTGCAGGAATAACTTGTTTTAAGAAGTAGCAGAGGAAAGCAAAGGCATGCCAAAAAAAGTGAGGGGAATGTCTCAGCGGAGCATTGAAGGGAATAGATGCTCATGCGGTGATGAGATTTTGTTTTAATCATTGTGATAAACCTTTTAATTTTGGTGCACAGCAAGAGCGGCTTTAAAAATGAAATAAAGGGTTTGTGACTAGTGAAAGTCCTTGGTGTTGCTTCCAGAGCATTGCTTGGGCTGTTATTAAAGCCCTGCCAATGGTTTCAAGTGGAACAGCTAATGTTTCAAGTGTTCATAAATAATTGTTTAATGTTCCAAGCACTTTAGGAGCAGGTTTTAAAAACTAGCCTTGCACTGATTATTTCTACTGCTGTAAAAACATTCTTTCGACAGTAGCTTTGTCTGCTGCTTAGAGGTTTCTGTGAAAAGGAAAAAACGAAAATAACCACCATCTTCTGTGAGTCTGTGTAGAGGGATGCGCCCAGCAATGGACATGTGGAAGAAAAAAAAAAAAACAAAAAACAAAAAAAACCCAACCAATAAATCAACCAACCAACCAAAACCTACCACCAAACAGAACTAGGAGATTTCCCCTTGAAAATTGGCCAAAATCTGGAAGAACTCTTGGTGGTATTGTGAGAACAGGGCTACATCCATGACTGGTGTTTGAGGGGTCACGATGGGACGTCTGTTTCTGTGGGTGCTGGAGGCATGAGGCAGGATGGCATGCAGCTTAAAGCAACACTTTCCATCAGTGTTTGCACTCTTAATTAGTAATTTTGTTTGCTCAAACTAAGCATTTTTTTTTTGTGTGTGTGTGTAGCTGCGTGTGAGAAGTATGAAACTTTTATAGCAACCATCCCATTAAAGTAAAATACATTTGAAGATACACTGACTGCTTCTAGCTACAGTAAACACTCGCAGCAGTTCAGAGAGAGCCTTTCAGTTTGATCCCTGTAACTTTCTAGGCTTTGTCTCAATGCTTTTTCCCAAGATGATGCTGTAGTGCTATTTTGCTGTTGTGTATATCACATTAATTTCTGATGGCACAAATCCTATTTTAAAAAGTATTTTTTCCTTAAAAATGTCTATGTGAGTATATATAAGCACACACAAGTTTTAAGGAATCAGAAAAGTCTGTTTAGTAAGTCGCAGTAAGAAATTTAGTATGTATATATATATCTTTATATATATTTGTGTTTATAAATATATATAGAAAAATATACATGTGGAACCTTATGAAGGATAGTCATAAAGCATCAAACTTCATGTGGATGAGTGTTTTCAGAATTGAGCCTTAGCAATTAGCCTTCCTGTGAGGATTTAACTAACAGATCTTGTGCTGCAAAAATACATCCCCCTTTGTTTGCTGTTAGAATTTGGACATAAAAAGCATGACTTAATTTCTGCCATTTATTAGAACTAGAATTGTGTAGTAAGACTGGAAGTTTGTGCAAATACCAGTTACCACTCCCTTTGTG
>NW_010126110.1:598-1117 GCF_000699245.1 Pterocles gutturalis | reverse complement strand
CTCATCCAGCCTGGCCTTGAACCCCTCCAGGGATGGGGCACCCACAACTTCTCTGGGCAACCTGGGCCACTGCCTCACCACCCGCACACGAAAAAAATTCTTCCTAATAGCTAATCTAAATCTCCCCTCTTTCGGCGTAAAACCATTACCCCTCGTCCTATCCCTACACTCCCTGACCAAGAGTCCCTCCCCATCTCTCCTGTAGCGCCCTTTCAGCACTGGAAGGTGGTATAAGGTCTCCCAGGAGCCTTCTCTCCTCTAGGCTGAAGAAGCCCAACTCTCTCTCTGCCCTCATGCAGGAGGTGCTTTTGTTTGGGGTGTGGGGGGGTTTGTTTATTTTAGTTTCATTTTTTGTTTATTTGCAGATTTGGATTTTGGGGGTTTGTTTTGTTTTGGTGGGGGTGTTTGGCTTGGTTGTGGTGTGGGGTTTTTTGTTGTGTTTGTGGGATTTTTTTAGTTCTGTTTGTCTGGTTTTGTTTTTGTTTTGGTTTTTTTTTTTTTTTCCCAGGACTCTTGTCT
>NW_010126110.1:0-245 GCF_000699245.1 Pterocles gutturalis | reverse complement strand
TTGTGGGTTTTTTTTAATTCTTTTTTGTTGGGTTTGTTTTTTTTTTGGTTTTTTTTTTTTTTTTCCCAGGACTCTTGTCTCTTAAATAATCTCATCAGTTGCCTGAGCAATGCAGTGCCTCCTATTCCGGTAGAGAGCTGGTTAAGCAACGAGCTGGCCTGCCAAGGTGTGTCAGAAAGGAAGGGGGGGGAAGGAAGAAAAAAATAACTAAACCAAAAAATAACTGAACCAACCTTCCGAGGCCC
>NW_010126109.1:53199-54347 GCF_000699245.1 Pterocles gutturalis | reverse complement strand
TGTGATTCTGTGATTCTGTGAAATTTCCACAGGAGCTTGGTGTGTCAGGGCTTTGTTTGACTCTTGCACTGGGAGTGGTATCTGAGACAGGATAACACTGGTTAAATGCAAATGTCTCCCAGCGTCATTCATCTTAATATGCATTCAACTTCCCAGTAGCTAATGCTCCTGAAGGCCACAGGTCTATGTGCAGAGCTACATATACCCGTATCACTGTGCTTTTAGGACTACAAAGCTATCACCTGCTTTGGTGCGGTGGTTCATGTCATTTATCCTCTTACTATAACCAACGTTGCATCAGTTATACTGAGAGATGGCCCCAGCAGTACTGTGGTGTGAGGACTGTGATGGCTCACGAGGCCCTTTGTGAGGATAGACAGGTCTGCCAGGAGCACAGTGTGGTTTTCTATTTCAGACTGGGCTCTTGATGAGTTTACTAGGAGCTGTTTGGTCATGCCTGAACACATTTAAATTTGGGATTGGGTCACTTCTATACCCGACTGCTACTATAGTTGTTTTGAAAACCAGAATATTGAAATACTTGAATTGAAATAATCAATGTTTGTTTCTGGCTTACTGGAAATCTCAAGTATGTTTTCCTGGTTTTAATGCTGTAGGCAGAGAGACTTGAAGTTAAAAAAAGACAACAAGAAATGCAAAGAAGAGAGATGTTCCTTGAAAATCAATATGAGTAAGTAAGATTTGAAACATTACTTAACATTCCTCATCTGCTTGTCTTTTTGGTTTTGGAGAATTGTTTTTGTTTGGTTTTGTCTTGCTTGGGGCTCAGGAAGGGTTTGGCTCCTCCTGTTGTTTTTTTTTTTACTTTTTGACTTGAAACATTTGAATTCAGGACAAGAAGTAACGGGCACAAACTGAAACCCAGGAGGTTCCCTCTGAATGTCAGGAAACACTTTTTTTATTGTGATGGTGACTGGGCACTGGCACAGGTTGCCCAGGGAGGCTGTGGAGTCTCCATCCTTGGAGATATTGAAAAGCTGTCTGGATGTGGTCCTGGGCAGCCTGCTCTAGGTGGCTCTGCTTGAGCAGTGGGATTGGACCAGATAACCTCCAGAGGTCCCATCCAACCTCAACCACTATGTGATTCTGTGAAATATTCCAAGCCTCCTCCATACCTTATTCTGTGA
>NW_010126109.1:45249-53181 GCF_000699245.1 Pterocles gutturalis | reverse complement strand
GCAGATTTCTCTTAGATTCTCAAAACATACAATCTGAAATGAAAACTGTGAATTATAGACTGACTTTGTGCTTTCTTTCTCTAACTGAATCAATATGTGATCATTCAGTCCAAGACTAATTATCAAAACAGGATCTAAATTACATCTTCACCCATTTATTTTAGTGTCTAGTAAAGAAATCTAACCCACATGGAAATAAAGAGGACTTCCTATATTTAGCATAGTCTTACAGCTTAAATGTAGAGATATGCTGTGAAGACCTGTTTCCCAAGAATACCTCCTTAATAACAGACTAAAACATGGCTTAACTCCTGACATAATTCATTACTTTGGTAGTGAAGTTCCTGCCTTGCCAGTTCAGTCGACCCTATTTATTTGTTTTTAACTGATCCAAAACAATTCTATCACATAATTAACACACAATGCTGTTTAGTCACACATACCTTTTTTTTTTTATCTGTGGCTCCTGAAATCACTCACCTGTGTTCTCAGCGTGATTGATTGCTCTTTCCTCCTCTGTGACCTTTAAAGGAGTCACTTTGTCCCATGCTAGTAGCTCCAGTTCCTTCATAATTTGCCCAGACTCTGTTCTCTGATGTATAGACATTTTAGTGCTTTCTTACTGATCTCAGCCTTTCTTGTCTTTTTATGTCTTCCCACTTGGCTTTAGGTATGGCTCTTTCCTTAAATATATTGCCAATATTTGTCTCTAGATATTGGTATTTTGCCTTCTGTTTGTCCCGGTGTGAATTTCCCATGTACACCTTGATTTATCAGGATTTCTGAAGACCCAGCACAGCTTTAGATCTCTGCCTGTTTCTGACAGACTAGAGACACCTTTGTGCTCTTTGAGCCTAACTCAAGAAAAACCTCATCAGATGATTTCAGCGCAGGGTCCTCAGTTATGGGACTTGCTTTTTCCTGAGGGGCTTGTCAGGGTTCTTATCTTCACGTTTAATCTATTTTTTTTTGTCTTAAGGTTTATTCAGTTATGAACAGGGAGATATCTCTTCCTTTCCCTCACCTTCACTGTCTGTACCATTTTTGCTCAGGTTAAAATTAATTCTGCTGATCAGTGCTTTTTCCACTAAATGTAAGCTTGATTCTGTCAAAAGCAGGCCCAAATCCTCTGAAACATCTTCACATGGACAGCCGGTTGGTTCCTAGGTGGTGCAGGAGCTTAGGCTGCCTGGGCACTGAGGAGACTGACTGGGGGATATTCAGTCCACTGATTCAGGAGAACCTTGTGAGCTAGTGTCATTTTAAGAAACCAAAATGACTGATACAAGTGAAGGTAAAAATGGACAGTTAAGCTCTCTTGCTCAAGATTAAGTTCAACTGTCAGAAGATTATTTGTATGTGCTGTGTATTGAACATACCAGGAGGGCCCTGTGTAGATACTGCATCTGGAGGAAGTGACCTGAAAACCTACCTACACCGAATGCAGTTTTGGTTAACCAAAAATCTCCCGTGCTGTACAGAATGACGCTAGTGCCTTCTCTGGTCCAAATGAATCCTCTGGTGGGCAAAGGAAGAGCAGTCTTGAGTGGCAGTGGATTTATCACTACATGTTGTTGAGGTCATATCGCCAAGATACATAAGCGTTATGGAGCACAACATCCAGTAGTGATGAGAAGATAACTGTGCAACATCTCAGATTTTGTAAAGTAACTCTACTGATGTACTAGGGGTTATTAGAAACATGTTCACAGAAAAGTGCATGGTATTTAAAGGTGCGTTTTTGCATACTATGCAAAAATGAGTGACTCATTACTTCTGTCATCTAAAAGCGTATGTCTAGAGGTGAAGAGAACAAATATGAGGTTGTACCCCTTTCCTTGCTGTCTCTGATAGAGTATTTTAATCACCTTTTCTGCTTGCTGGGAGAGGGGGGAAGGAAGGTCATGCACTGCATATGAAGCAATGACCTCTGCAAAGTCATCACCTATGGAGCCATTTCAAAGCTGCCTTGTTAGTCTGTCCTCTGTAAGCATCGGTAGCTGCCACATCACAATTTCCCTGAGGAGATCAATGCCTACCAGCAGTCTCATTAGCTGGGAAATCTTTTAATATTGATCACCACTTCTAGCTATATCTGCCTCTACAGGGTACAGCCCAATCAGCACCTCTCTTATTTGAAGTGATGCTTCTATTTGATATGGAAAGGCACTTAAGATTCTCATGTCATTAACATACTCTGACAGTAAAGTATGATGCTGCCCAGAAGTTTGTTGTTCTGATTAAATCCCTGTCACTATTAAAAACAGGAACTTCTCACTTTAAACCCTGTTTCAAAGGGTGTAAAGTGAAGTAAGAGAATGCCAAAAGGAACAGTTGTCTGCAACCTTGTGCACCGTCTGCAGAATACTGTTATATCACATCTCTTGAAAGCCTTGTTAGCTTCTTTGTGTACAGCTGTCCCTTAAAGGTCAACTGTATCTGTTATCACAATTGCTTGAGTATGTGTTTGTATCTTGTGAGAGTGAGGTCTAGACACATATGCAGAGCACTGTGGAAAAGTCTGTAAGTCTTTCTCTTTTGGGATCACCAGCTCCTCTGACCGAGGTGGACTCAAGCTCTATTAGGTGATTAAAAAAGGACAAAACCCACAAGGTATCTTCTAACGTAGCTGTATATAAAAAGCCTGAACAGCACACAGGAGCACCCTTTGGACTGAGAGCTGCTGCATGGCAGGATTGCTATGGTTTGTACTGACAGGAGAAACACTTGAGGGATTTATTTGCAATAGTGTTGCTGTGGTTCTGCCTCTGCAGATACCAGATCTAGAAAAAAAGTAGTACATTTGCACTTTTCTACTGGAAACTACTTACACATGAGAAATTGAGTCATTCCTTCTGAGTAAGGGTGTCTTGGATGCATTTACATTGATGGCCTGTGGTAGGGACTGTGTTTCTCTCAGAGTGCATTAGAAGATAATAAATGCTTGTGTAGTCTATATTTTGCAATCGCTAATCCTTGTGAGGAAAGGACTGTGTGTCCATCTTTCCAAATGGGAATGAAGAAGAGGCTTGATGGCTGGCTCAGGACTTCTCAGGACATTCCTTTTAGGTAGGACACAAAAAAAGTCATTTAAACAATAATGAGGCATGGCCACTTCATGACTTGCTTTTCTCTGTGGCTTGCTGTGCAGGCTGAATGAATCTCTGCCCGAACTGTAGCATGTCTCACCATAAGGTTTTAGCCCAGCTGTCTAGTAAGGTACTTTTATTTAATTTGAATTTGGCTTCCCAAAAACTGTAGTGCTGGATGTAGTCCACTGCATTTCTAATAGCTATCTACCTATTTATTTAATGGGAAAGCAGTCTAGCACATAGGGTTTCTTTTTAATAGTACGTTATGGCTCTTGTATCACTTCATCTTTCCCTTTGTTACATATTCATGCCTCTGTTTTTGTGAAGGTTGTACTTCTGTAAAAATTCCTGGCAGTGCTGCACTTGGGTACATGTGTGCACTCAATGTATTCTACTCAGAATTTGGAGCTGGGAACAGAATTTGCCAGAGTGCTTCTAAGTGTGTATTCCAAACACAATGAAGGAGGTTCACCAAACCAAGCTGATATACACTTGCCTGCCAAAGCACTTTTCTCAAAAGTCATAAAATGCAAGAAAATAAAACCTGAATCAAACCAGAATTTCTATTTGTCTATCTATTTTTACAGAATAAATGCTAGTGTCCTTGCCAGTTTTCAGTCCCCTATGATGTGTGGTTCAAACAGCAGGCTGGTAACAATTTTTCCCCACAGAAGTGCAAATGTAAACCTGACCAGACTTTCAATATACGTTGCTAGAGAGAATGAAAGAGGGCTCGCACAAAAAGGGTTTGCAGCCTTGAGAATCTTTTGTTTGCTTCCTTTCACCACAATGGTCTTCATTTTGTTCATTTGCTCCTGATTATTTTAAGCATTGTCAATTATTTAGCTAACAGGCAGAAAACTAGGCTTTTATAGACATCCAAAGGGACTCTCTTGAGTGTAATAATGAAGGCAGTTTATTGAATGCCTGTGAGGTTGCTTTCTAATTGTACACATTAATCTGCCCATGCAAGCTGGCTGAAAATATAGAAGCAGATTGCACATGCAGATGGAGCACACAGAATGGAAGATCTATGCAATAGACTTATACAAAACTGCATTTTCCTTAAAACTGGATTTATGCTTATTACTTCAGATAATAAATGAAACTTGATGTCTAAAACAACTTCCAAGAATATTGGATGAGTTGGTGGGAGGAAAGAATAGCTAGCTGTATTATTCATCCAGTCAGGAAAACAAAGAAAGCAAGTGGGCTGACAGGAAAGATTAGTTTTGGGTGTGGGTGGGAAGTGATGAAAATAATTCTGCTGAGAAAGTTGTTCGGGTTTTTTTTGAACCTATTTTTATACTTTCTTGAAGCCTTATACCTAAAATTAGCTAGTACCATTTTTTTAATTTTTATCCCCAAGAACAGGAACACATGCTCAAGAACTTGCAGACAAGAATGCCTACCAGCCAAAGATAGCACAGGTTTGATCACTCTCATTAGATTTGTCCAAGTCCTCCTTAGTATGCTTGTGCATTACTCCCAGTGAAGTCTGTGAATGCTGCGTTAAGCTTGGTATGTGGCTACTGGAAGGAGTTGTGCTGGGAAACATGTGAACTAAATATCTAGAGGATGGCCCTTCTTTCCAGGAAAGGGCGTGGGTGAAGAGCCATCAACATCATATAGTTTAATGGGTTGTTTCACATTGTAATCATTCACCTTATAGGTTCCAGCAAAAGATAAAGCCCCACCCCAGTCCCCCCCCAAAAATGTACATTAGTTCATACTGACAACTTTGGACATGGCTGACATTTGTTGTTTCTTGTTACCCCAAAGTGGACTCTGTCCTGCAGGTGTGGGTTATGGTTGAGGTAGAGGAGAAGAACCAGAATCCGTATAGAGCTGAGGGCATGCTTGTTGCTGACAGATGGAGGTGTTTTTACTACCTTGCCCCTTGTCATGGCCCAGTTGTGGGAAACATGGCAGTTGCTTGTAGCTTTCTGAATTTACCTAAACCTTGTAAACTTCTTGTTGCTGTGATAAATCTCTGCACAGAGGAGTAGATGTGAGAGGAGGCATATATAATTGTATACCAGCAAAAGCCACTGGTGTCCCTGCTCAGGTTATTTGCAATTTCCTTAATAGCTAAATTTTTAAATACATGCCTTTTCGTGGGATTATTTTCACAAATGGTGTTATCAGCCCTCCAGCATCATTCACACTTTAGAAAATGGCTTTCATTTGTGAAAATCCCAACTGCGCCTCCACTTGGAGTCTCTTTCTCCATCTCCCAACACAGAATCTGTGGGAAACCTGCATAAATGGACAGCAATCTCATTGACTTTTGCATCAACTTCTGTAATTTCTTCAATTTTAGCATTTGATTTTGTTAGGCCGTGTGACAGAGGAGCAGCAATGGCCCTAGTAGAGCCAACCTGGCTTGTGGATCATAGCAAGTACCTGACCAGGACACATATGGCAACACACAAGGCAGAGCCCTTGTGGAGGAAGGAACAAGAGCATTAGTAAGAACACACCCGCCATGGACCTTACTGAAAAAAAAAGGGCAGCTTTTCTTGTGGGTAGCCTTTGATAGTGTTAAGCAACTGATTTTAATTTCTGCAAAAGTTGAGGAAGTTGTTACGCTTAGCCAATTAAACATGTTGAAGTGAGGAGAAGTGTCGGTATGCTTCCTGGTGCTGCAAAAAGATGCGTCTTGAATTAAATTCAGTTTTGTATTTTGGGTTTGGTTTTGAGAGGGGGAGTCCTGCTGTTGTTTAAAAAAAACATAAAACTTCTGAGCAGATGTGTGAAACTAACATGATATATGCATTACACATGGTTTTTAGTTTTTCAGCTGAATTGGGAGAAATATCACTTTAGCATTACTTACTGGCAATGAATTTGGAAACTGATGTGTCCATCTCATTCAGCTCTAGATGCTACTTTTGTTGTCTTAGTGGCTGATCAGGTTGTCTCCTCTCTGAAGTGGCTATAATGATTTACCTGGCTCAGGATTCTGTATTTTTACTTTTTGTTACTGTTTTTGAATGGCTCTTAGTATACTTGTGCACATTCATTAGAGCAGAATTGTAATGCTGGAGATCCTACAGCTTGAGAAAACAAGGAATTCAGGAGCTGTCTTGTTTTCAGCAGTAATAAGAGTGGCCATTATCTTTCAAAAGCTGTCAAGAGAAAGAAATAGATTTATGATATGTGCAGAAGTATTGTGCTTTCTTGTTTTCTTCCAAAAGCACTGGCATAAAAGACAGTATAATTTTCTGTGTCCTGGCATTTCAATATCCATCAATTAAAGCAAAAGGATTAACTGCCACTGGTTTCATTGGGAAGCGGTAATGAAGATTACAAGAAGCCTTTTTAATTGATGCATTTTTAATGTTAGTCAGACTTAAAGCCAAGAACTTTATGTGTAGGCAGAAAAATTATTTGCATAGAATCATAGAAGCACAGAATGGTTTGGGTTGGAAGAGACCTTAAAGATCATCGAGTTCCAACTCCCCTGCCATGGGCAAGGACACCTTTCACTAGACCAGGTTGCTCAAAGCCCCACCCAACCTGGCTTTGAACACCTCCAGGGATGGGGCATCCACAGCTTCTCTGGGCAACCTGCTCCAGTGACTCATCACCCTCACAGTAAAGAATTTCTTCCTTATATCTAATCTAAATCTCTTTACATCTTTGTTCTGAGAGGAATACCGTCTCAAATGAAAAGCTTAGTGAGCAGTGCTCTGCAACTTGTGGCTGGAATAAGATACTGGGGCCTGAGTCCGTATCGTTATTCATGTCCTTAAGGATGAATCATTTTCTGGACTGGCTCTTCTGTTTGCCTTGTAGATGTGACAGAAGTTGCCCAACTAGACAGGAGTTAAGACCAAGTGACACACAAAGTTAAAGCCTGTATTCTGCACAGGATTTTAGACCTCAGGTCGTGCAAGGAGATTAGTTGTGGGTCTTCAGATCTTCCACAGTTGCATGCTGGGGTTAACTATGGAGCATTCTGCTTCTCGACTGTCAAGGCTTGTGACCCTCTTAGAGCATGGGAACTCCTACCTAGGCCAGAGGACCCTAGGCTTACTCTGACTTTTATATCCACCCCTTTGTCTCACCCCAGTGAGAATGGGGGCAGCACATGCATTTAGTCCCAAACAATAAGAAATGCATGCAGAGTCTCTCATCTACAAGTAGCTTGTGAGTGCAGGATGCCGAGTCTAAGTCCCTAAACTACACCATTCTCAGTGGAACACCTAGCAGATTCATGTTTCTGCATTTTACATGTACTTGTTGAGCTTCAAGTATGTGCTTTTATGTAACAGCTTTTAAGAAAGGACTCTCTGCCCGAAGAATAGTTGTGAAATGCAAAGCCGTATATCTGAGGACTCACAGAAAGAGTCTGCAACATGGACTGATTTCCACAGTCATGCACTGTCCCCTCCTAGCACGTTACTCAATGACCCTGGCAGCAGAGTCAGTGTTTTCCCATGACAGCTCTTAAGAGTTTTTCGGCTCCCAAATCCAGTATTGTGCTTCACTCCACCACAGCTGCATATGTGCTAATGAATTAAACACTGTCAATCACTGTCACTTCTGAAGCCAAGAGGCCTGAGACTGCCTGTTTCCATTGCTAATGAACTTTGTTACCTCCCAAAATGGGGTGGTTGCATTCAAAGTGTTTACTAGGAGTTGTTGGTGTTCATTCCCAGACAGCAGTCAGGAGTTACTTGGGAAAGTGCTATTTGGAACAGGTCAAAACTATTCCCGGAACTGTTACCACAGTGCAGGGGGCTGAGTTCCCATCCTAAGAGTATCTCCTAGTGCTATTAAATGTACCAGTATGGGAGTAGCCCATTTCAATTAGAAGAGCAAAAGGCTTGTA
>NW_010126109.1:10442-45218 GCF_000699245.1 Pterocles gutturalis | reverse complement strand
GAAAGACAAAATACCCTCGTAAGATTGCACCAGCTTAACCAGTGCTCCTCCTGAACAGCTCTCTTCCCTTCAGACTAATACTTAGTGGCAATAAGAGCTTAGGTTAGCAGCCTGTTAGGAGGGTGCTATCTTCTTGGTTTGTCTAAATTTTGGATCTCCTTTTGCATAGCTAATTTTGAATGGTATCAGGATGCTATTGTATTCAAATGATTTTCAGCTCATGCTCTTCTTTCCTTAATATTAATTAGTTTAGAGGAGCACATTTTATTAGCATCTTTCATTAGCCCTTGAAGTTTTAGCAAGTGAGTGAGGTATTGCTCCAACTGTCTGAATGTGGAGCTCCTATGGACACTTTGATATGCTGATTTCCTTCTGGAGTTAATGTTTTCCTCTCTGGAACATTAATTGAACTATCATCTCTCCAACTTGCCCCTTTCCCTGCAGCATGGCTTATGCTATGCTCTGCATTGTTATGACTTTAGGTTTAATGTTATGAAAAATACTATTCAGACAATATTTTGACAGTCTGGTAACTCCGGATGCATTGCTGGTTTTCCATAGAGATGAAACACAAAGAATTAACATATATGACTGACTTGACTGAGTTTGTCTTTAGTCAGGTTTGGAAACCTGAATCCCTTTCTTGTGATAGGGACACTCTATTAATGTGTTACTTAATTTGGTGTAGTGGGGTGCTTTCTGTATTCAAAGGCAGTGCACAGTCTTGCTGAGAAACTTCATTTCTTCCATTCTTGTAACCATCTGTTCTAATACTAAGTCAGCTTTTCATGTGTCAGAGTGCTGATAGGGAGAAGGCAATGTCCTAACCCTCCATTGCATTTTTATGCAAGTAATGAGAACTTACACATACCCCCTGTCATTCTTTTGACATCCCTAAGGAATTAAGACATTCAGCTAAATCCTCAAGTTCCCAGATATTTCTTTAAAGAGCTGCAACCTTCTCAAATATGTTCCAGACTTTCTGTAGGAGTTTTTAGTTTTTCTGGTGTATAAAGAAATTGTTGTTTAGCAATTTTAGCATAGGTAGAGAAACACAAAATACACAATTTAAAACTTCAAGTTCCAAAAATTATTGTGTGCAATGTCACCCCTCAGCCACTCATCTTTCATGGAAAAAAATGTGTGCTTAATGCTTGGGTAAGAAGAGGTTATTAATCAATTTAACCTTGATATACAGGTGCTTTGTTAGGTTAGGGAATCTTATGTTTCACTTGGTTCTTTCTGTATTGTGCATTGGCTGAGGTCCATGTTAACTGCCCAGGTAATGGATGAAAGGGAGTGAACTGGGAATGTTGTGACTCTAAAAGCATGGCTTGCTACAGCTTAAGCAAGTACTGTGTACCTGAAGTGGTAACATGGTTTTGTATTGTGTAGAGTAGCACAGAAGAACTTGTGGGTTCTTGTTCTTCTTCCCCACTTCTGCTCAATATACCCCCTGACCAGCAAGACATTTTTGAAAAATGCGTCTGCTCACCATTTCAGATGATGGAGTGAAATATAAAAACACACTTGATAGTCTGTTTCAGCAGTTAGTCATCATCACTCTTTGGCAGCCAAGGCTTTTTTGCCAAGGTTAAGTAGCTGTCTTTGGTGGTGTCATCCTCTCCCCCATAGAGCTACCTGGTTGCACTGTTAACAGAGTAAATCTTTGTGTTGAATGCCCCTTGAAGCACTCTTTCTGCTCTCACTTCACTACTTTCATGCTTTCCAAAGCTGTATACGGAAATAAAATTGCCCCTTTCCTCTAACTCTGTTCCTCTTGAGTGAGCAAAGACTTGGATAGATATGCCAGGGACTGCAGGCTCGGAAACAAGTTTGTGGTCACGGCACTGAAACTCTTATTCTTACCATTTGTTTATGTTGTTCCTTGTGACTTTTTTTAACTGTACTTGGTTGAAACTGTGAGCAAAGTGATGCAACTTTGAAAATCTGGTTTACAGGAGAAGTGATTGGAAAAATAAAATTGTCCTTGCCAGAATAAGAAATAACAATGTTGTGCAATTCTGCTTCAAATGAAGACAAGCATTTTTTTTTTCAATGCTACAAAATGCTTCAAAGTCTTGCTGCTTCATTAAGTATTCTGTTGTAAGGGTTCATTGTATAACTGTGAAAGAAAATTCCTTAAAATGAGCTTTTAAATTACTTATCTGAGTTTTATGGATCTGGTAGAAGGATTTGCAACAATTCAGTGAAGCAGTTGCATGTTGATGAGGTCCAATGGTCTGTGAGTCTGTGTTTGAGGAGCTTTACAGTGAGGAAAGAAAGCACAATCACATTTAGACCCCAAATATGCAAATGACAGTAACTGTTTTCTTAAAAGTTCCTCCCAGCAAATGTCTTCTTTACGATATAAGTTCTGTATCCTCTGTCCCATATAATTCTATCTGTCTCCATAACCTTTTTTCCACGTGTGATGTTTTTCAGCAGTCACATGATAAAATGTCTAGGCTAGATTCCAAGGGTGGAATAAAAAGCTGTATTTATTTTTATGGAAGCACTAACAGTTCTATTTGGATTGGATTTCTTCATAGCAAAACCACTGAATTATTGAACAGATTGGACGTGGGTTTGCCAAAGAGTGATTCCTGTCATATTGCTAATCGTGGCCCAGAATCTACAGCATGGGTAAGCAAAAACATGGCATGTGCAATATTTTCTGTCAGCTTTCCAGGTGCTGTCAATAGTGTAATATTAGAATATTCTAATTGAGCTTAATTGCCTAGACATAACACAGTGAGTACCAAGGAGACTTTCTGGGTGTATGAGATTGCCTACTTTGTCTCTTATACACTGGCAGAGTATCCTACACAGCAGGGGAGTGCCTTTATTACTTACATACAGATCTCTCTCTGATAAATGAAAGCCAGATTTGTAGTCTAAGGTCAAATCAGAATCTTAAATGTGCTCTGTACCCATCAGTTGGTGGCAAGCTTTTAGGAAATCTCAACTAGTTCGTGTCAGCGGATGCTTTACAGCATTGAAAATCCAGTCAGAGGAGAAGTTTATGCTTATTTCTCACTGCATCCTGAAAGTAATTTCATAGACTGCTTGGGGACTTTGTCCCAGTTTGAATTAGCCTGGTGAGTGTCAATGTAGTTAGGAAATAGATAAAGTATTGCTTAAGTTTCATTATTCTAATTGCCTCAATTGACATTTGATTAGTCTTTTTGTGTCTAAACAAAGCTTTCCTACTGATGTAAAAACTTTGAGTGAGGAATATTAACCCTGAGACAGAAGCATTTCTTCTTTAGGGAGGTTTATAGTTGGGGGAAGACAGAGAACAGACAGCCAAGTGGACCAAAATTGTTGTTACAAGCAATAGTCCTTAGTCAGCAGAAACTTGGAAGTATCTAGTCTGGGCAACCCTCTGTTATATACAACCTTGGACACCAACAGTTGAGTAGAGGGAGGGAAAGATTTACCTCTGTATTTCCTCTGAAGCCTTGGAAATGTGCAAGACCGTCCTGTTATAGAAATTGCTGCAAACAGAATATGTGACAGCTCTGTCTTGCCTCTAGTATGTCTTCCTGGTTTTCGGTTGCATGAAAAATGAAGGTAATCCTGAACGTAGGTTCCTTTCCCCTTTGATTCCTCAAGTAATTTTGTTTCTCTGAAAACCATAAAGAAATTTTAGCATGTGTGGGCAGATTTATAGCTTGAAGGAGCCAACTTCTGCCTAGCATTGCTGGACAGAAGGTCAGTTGCAGGAGAGTGACTTTCAGACTGTCTTTTGTGGTCCTGGGCAGACAAGGAAGATGAAGGACTATGGGAAAGGAAAAAAGATGTCTTGAAACTACTTCTGCCTCCCTCTTGAAGCATCCAATGCTCTGAACAGTGGGGAGCATGTTCTTTGGTAGGGAAGACCCAGCTCTGCAGCCTTTCGTATGGTGAACATTGAGCTGAGAAGACAGGTGAACTCATGTCCCCAGGACTGACTTGGATTTCAGCATTTTAGTGTAGTGTCTTCATATCTATGCTGAAGTGTGTGGATGCCTGAAGGAACACTGAATTCTTTCAGGTGTAAAGATCCTACTTTTAGCCTTTGCCTTCTACTTCACCTACTTATGTGTGCCTTTCTCATTCCAGTTTTTGAGTGGTTTCTTAGTGAGTTATCCCAAATTACATACTATAGTTTGCTTTACCAGTATCCAAGCAGATAAAATACATGGTTTATCTGTACTGGGTTTTATTAACATCAGCTGATGTTATAACATGTCTTTTGTGTGGCAGCATTTCTATAGCTTCGTGACTCAGTTAATCACTTGCTTATAATGCAGAAATGCAGTTAGCAAAGTGTCTTCCCAACCAACTTGGATGAGGTACACTCTGTAGGCACAGCCTCTGTGCTATGTGTAAGCACACAACCAATGAGCTGTTATCCAAATAAACTTGGTGTAGTACCAAAATGCTAAACCAGTGGGAAAACTTGAACTCTAATCGTGATGTTCTCTTGGACCTGTCCATTGTCTGAAGTAATTAAAAGATTCAGGAACATTGTATTTGAAATAGTGAAGTGCAGTAAGCTTAGGAAGTGCCTGACATGCAAGTTAAAAGGAGGTCATATTTATATATGATTATTTAACTTTATAATTCATGTTCTAAAAAAAGTTTGGGACAATGTAATGTTGATCAAGTTTTTTCCCTTACATTGTTTCTTTGATAGTGATATTAATTTAGCACACCTAGTTCAAATATCAGTGTCAAATATTACTTGATGTGCATGAATAAATTTGATTTCTGTGGAGTAACTCTGTCATTGGTGACTTTTTTGGCCCACTTATTTGATCAATCTCATAATTAATTTTAATCCTGTCTCTCAAAGTGTTACCAATCCTGTGCAGATTTTTATCATCTTCCAACTTGATTAACATACACTGCACACGTTCTCCAAGCCATTACGGAGAGTAGTGAATAATATTGGGCCCAGAATGAGCCTCCCCGGACACATGTAACAACTCCTCCCAACTCAAAATTGAGCTATTAATAATTGCTTTCTCCATTCAGTCTTTTTAGCAAATTATGTGCCTGACGGTTTAATGGTGTCATTCTGCATGCATATATCAAGTTTCGAGAACATTGTGTAGACCTGCAACAAATTTCTCACTCAAGTCAAACCTGCATGCTTCTTGTATTAAATTATACTGGCTCATTATTTAGTGTGCTACACTGTGTCCCTGCTCAAAGACTTTACGGTATAAGTTCCTATGTATAAGATCCTAAGGATCCTACAAGATCCTAGTGGTAGGCTGGGTCTTTGCCTTTGCTAAGAACTACAACTTGTGAAAGACCAGCACTAGTTATCACGGTGAAAACCTACACAGTTGGATACTTTACTCATGGTGTGTAGTTCAGATTTCAGTTCTTGTGAGTGCTTGACAAATAATGCATCAGACTTGATCTCTCAGCTTTTGTTGCCCTACCTCCACAAATGCCTTTCCAATACTCCTGTGAAAATAATCCTGGGTTCCCCTCTGTATCGCATCTCCCTTCTGCTTTGTTATCTTGGTAATATTTTCAGTACTTTTCCTTCTTCACAGAATATGTCATCTCACTATCCTATATCCTGATTGTGTTTTCTGACTGCTCGAGCTGTCTTTATGATTGCCACTGGGACATGGAATAACATGTGCTGTGGCTGCCTTGTTGTGAAGTGCAGATGGACATCCAGCCAAATCAAATGACTGAGAGGCTTTAGACCACTTCTTTAAATTCTAGTCTTGAGACTAATATTTTTTTTAAGTAACTGGAGTCATTCAACTGCTTCGTTTTTGTTAATTGCCTGTATAAATATTCGTGAATAAGGTTTGGGGTTTTGGTCCCCACTCTCCCCACACCAATATGTTTATATTCTCTGATGAACAATAGACTAGGAGCCGTACTTATAAGCAAGCTCTTCGAGAGGATGAAAACAGAAGATTAGAGGAAATGAAGCAAGAACAACGGAGGAAGGTAATTATACATTAACAGTTTGCATATTGTATCATTTTTACATACTGTGAAACCAGTCAAATACATTGATTACTTGTAGCCTATGCACAGAGGTTCTCTTTAGCAAAAGCGATTTAGTCACTGTTTTCAAATATTATGAGAGATGAGACAAGCTGTAAAATTTGGACAGGGACAGGACAATTATCTTCTGGGTTCAAGGCTATTAGAATCTGGATGACTAGCTCCTGTTCAGCTCTCTGTTTGAACAATTGTGCAGAGCATTTTTTGACCATGGTAGCTGATTTCATAGGCTAAGGAAACCAATTTCCTCTCTTTCAGGCAAAAGTAATCTTACTGAGATATTAATGATGATCTCAAACTCTGAATAGTCTCTTTCTAGAGTATCGAGGCATATGTGCCATGCCTTCCCAAACGGGAATGTGGAAGCACTCAAATTTGCTGTTGAGTCTGTATGCTTCTCTGTTCCCTTGCTAACCACCTAAGTGAAGAGTTTTGAATTGTCTAAAAAGCAGGCATGCCATAACTGCAAGTTTGAACTCCGTCTTCTGAAATGCATCTGAACCAGTGTAGTCCCTCTGGCATGGATTTGGGTACCATATCCACATAAAGTTCATCTATACAAGGCGATGGCACTGTGCTATGTCATCTGTCTTCGCTCCAGGTCTGACTGTGCAAGTATGGGGAGGGCAGCATTGACTGCAAATCATTTGAAAACATCTTAGCAAATACTGAGCTTCTTGCTATGCCTCTGCTGTTACTAACACCCAAATTAATGTTAAACTACTTCCCTAGTAGCATAATCCTGGTGCAACAAACTCCACTCAGTGAGTTTCTACTGGAGCTTGACAAGTGGCTCAGCCCCCCTCACGAATATCTTTCTTTAAATGCTGGGGATAAGTGTCCTCATTGCATAGCATTCTAGCAACCAGGATGCTGGAAACAAAAAGGTGGGGGAAAAGGAGGCTCTTAATTGCTTTCCCATTAGGTATATGCTTATTCCCAGGAACTACACAGAGGAAAAATCTTTGAAAGCTGGTCCTGATGAATGTAAAACCTATAGCTGTTGTATTCTTTACATTTATTCCTCCATAGAGAAAATAACTACAGGTGTGAATTAGCATATAGATTTGGTGTTAGGGATTCTTGTAGAGCTTTAGACTCTATCGATTTCCACAGATTGCTAAGAAAGTGTTGACTGCTTCTAGGGCTGCTCTTTCTTGGTACATGGTTCCAAGTGCTCCTTGCCTTCAGTTGCTGCTACCTATTGTGCAGAGTAATGCGCTACTTACAAACCTCCTGTAAATAATATGTATTTTAAAGGCTCCAATAATTGTCCCTCAGATATATGTTGGCTCATTTCTTCTTCAAACTAGTATTTATTAAAGTAATTGTGAACTCTGTCGTGTGTGTACCTCCTAGCACTGTGTAGCTATAAAACGTATAGGTATTGTCAGTTCCTTTTTTTTTTTTTTCTTTTGGAGCAGGTTTTAATATGTATTGCTTGATTTAGAAATTTTCAGTACACTTTGAACAGAGCATCATATACACACAATATATTTCAGAACATTACTCCAAGAGAGGGCTCAGCATAGTGGAAAGTCAGATACTGGGTTTTAATTTTCAGGTTGAATAGTTATTTAAAACAGTGAGAATTAAGGTTGGCTTTTTATTTCTTAATCCTGTTTCTTCTTTTAAGCCTAGACAAATATTGATACACAACACATTCACAGTTATTGATTTTCTTTATACATTTATTGCAAAGTTTTTATTTAATGTTCCACTTAAATTGATTTTTTTATAAAAAAACTCTGTGGTTGCATTCAGTTATTGAAGCTTTTATCTAACTGCGTCATTTTATTTTAGTTCCTATTCCTACTGCTGCTCAGTTGCTATGGAAAATATGAAAGATGGGTCTGTTCCTGTCCCTTCCCCCTCACCCTGCAAGACAAATTTTCTTTGCAGAAAAATCTGAATCTTCAGTTCTTGAGTACATTGCAGGGAGCAATAGCCAGTCAAATAAGCACACATGCAGAGCAGAGTCATAAGCTGTGTTTCCTTCGCAGTCCTGGCTAAAATTTCATAAGCAAACTCTCCTCTGAAAATAATTCCCTTTGACACTGTTTGTATACCTTAGCATCATGCAAGGTAAGGGTGGTCAGCTGCAGCATGGGGAGCTTGCACACACTTTCACCGCACCAACAGGTACCATTTGCTCTTCCGTTGCCCTTGGGGGAGCCCCAGGGAGCTGGAGCTGACACACCATGCCACATGCCCCCACTCTAATTTTCTCATGCTCCATGGAGGCAGGGGGCGAGGGGCATGTCTCCTTCGCACCCTGCAGGTGTGACAACTAGGTCTGATCCTGCTAGAGGGCTTTGTCTGTCTTTCCCTTTGGACCAACAGGGAAACTCAGACCCGTGGGTTGGGGCAAGGGGAAGCAGACTGGTGCCTGACATATCCCTTTAAATGTAGGACTGTAAATGTCTGAATCCTGTAACTTCCCACTTTTTAGGGCACAGACAAAACTCCTTCAGTGCAATGCTAAACAGAAAAATGAGCTCAGTTTTTAACATAGTGCTGTCACATAAATGCTGTTGAGACAAGTTCAGGAAATGGCATATGGCTCTAGTTGAAGCTAACACCATGTGGAATTAATTGGGTTTGCAACATAGGTATGTTAGTTAAAAGTAAGTTTGTTGTGGTTTGTTTTTGTGTTGGTTTTGTGGTTGGTTTTTTTTTTTGTGTTTTTGTGGGGTTTTTTTTTTTTTTAATTTTAACATTCCCAGGCTGAATTAATGGAATTTAGACAAAAGCAGGAAGAAGAAGCCAGGACAAGAGCACATCAAAACGAACAGAGGAGGTATGATACAAAAAATGCAGAATACACTTCAATTGATCTTCTGTCCGGAAAGGGTCTCAAAACTGCAGGCATTCATGATTTAGAAGACTATAGCAATGAGAATCCCTGGCCTCGCCTCTGGTTTAACTTTGCCTTCCAATAAGCTGCTAATACCCGTCATTACAACTGCTCACTGTAATGCAGTATCACCCCAAGTGCCTTTTTCACTTTATCCTATCAGCATAGGACAGAGCGTAGTGCAGAAACTATAAGTAGTTTCCATGAGTAACTACTAGTACAGTAGTTTCAGCTGGGAAACAGTTTATTTATTTATCTATCTGTTTATTTATTTATTTATTTTTACTTTATTTTAGAATTAGCTACTTTGTCCATGCCACATTTTGCTGTTGACTGTCACTGAAGTTAACAGGCAGATATAAACATGGGATTAGATATGGGTACAAATAGCAGCTGCTTTGCAGTAAGGTCTTCTGCAGCTGCAGTGCTGCATGGCCCAGGCTGCACCCCACTGCTGTGCCCTCTCTGTGCTCAGCAGTTCTAATCTTGCACTCCTGTCACTTAACTGACTTTCCATTATCTTGAAGCACAGCTTTATTCTCAACTTTGTTTTCTGCTGGTAAAAAGATACAACACTCAGGCTGAAAAATAAAACCACTTTTTTTTTAATGCCACTAGGGAAATATATTTAAAAAAAATTACTTCTGTAGGCAACCGCTCTCCATACTGTTTTCATTTCTTCATTTTTTCTTAGCAAAGATACTGAAATAATTACCCATAGAAGTTAATGAAGGATTTTCGATTCAGTCCATCTCACATCCCTAGATAGAAATAATCCAGTATCTTGCATTTTACATCATTCTTACCAATAACATTGTAAAACGTTAAAACAACAGTCATGTCTAAGCATGTGTGTCAGTCCTAAGCATTAATAGAGAGGAAAAAGAAAGAGTTTTTGGAAGGTCTGAAAATATTTAAAACAGATTGAGGGAAAGTGTATTTGTATGTGTGTGTGTTTTCCAGATTGATAGAGTAGTACAAGAAAATGCTAGAGTTTACTTCAGAGCTGTTTTTTTTTGCTACACAAATTGTCTCTATTAGTAACAAGCTTAAGTGGG
Organism: Pterocles gutturalis; assembly: GCF_000699245.1. Lineage (NCBI taxonomy): Eukaryota > Metazoa > Chordata > Aves > Pterocliformes > Pteroclidae > Pterocles > Pterocles gutturalis. The sequence goes on along the minus strand of NW_010126109.1, from coordinate 35,273 downwards.
TTTTTTTTTTTAATTGGCATTAGGAAATCAGTACTTCTAGAAACTCTCCTTCTGTACTGAAGGCTGAAAGACTACCTAAGGTGAGTTGTCGAGATAGCTCACCTCCCTGATAAGGTGGGTGGTGGTATGCAGGTCATCCCTCTATGGAGAATTTTGGTGCATTTCTCACAGCAGCCAAGGTATGCCTCTAAATCACAATGGACTGATCACAGGATAAGGATGCACCTAGTGAATTGAAAATGAAATCCACCCTTTCTCATGCCAGTCCATGGTTGTTCAGCACAGGCTTGAAAAACATAGGAAGATGGACATTGAACTGAGAATAAGGAAGGCCACTCACAGAATGTTAAAACTGATAAGTTTTTGAATTCCTCAGCTACCTACAATCATTATTAATTTTTTGTTGTTGTTGTATTTTAAGGGTAAATAATGCTTTCCTGGACAGACTCCAGAACAAAGCACAAGCTAATAGCATCTACCAACGTGGATATTCTGGGAGTCTGGACTGCCTCAGTAATGGCACCTGGGTAAGCATTTTGGGTACCAAATGTGAAAGCAATGAAATTGTTTAAAAGTTGACTTCTTCCCCAGATACTGTTATAGGTCTGTGTGCATTTAGCGTGCCTGGCAGAACTTACAGTCCTTGCTGGCAGCCTACAATAGCTTTTAAGAAGAAATCTTAAATATACAAGCTGTTCAAATGGAAGCAGGGAGGAACAGCTGCTCTTGCAGCAGAACTTGATTGCATGGAACCGCATCTGAGGTACTTCCTTAAATTCAGAACAAGAGTAGTGAAATTGTAAGGGATTTTTTGAAAGTCTTTGAATTAACTATGTTTGGAAATGCTGTAAATATTTTAATATGATATTGAAAGTGGAGGGGAAAAAATCCCATGAAAGGTCCAGATGTTCATTTTTCACCCATATAAAATTATGACAAAGAAGACCCAACTATATCCAATTTAACATACATAGTATTTGTAAGGATTCTTTGAAAAAAAGATATCTTGACTGTAGCCTATTAAACATCCATTAAATATTTTCAGCTGTCCTAATGAAGCATTAATATGACTGTTGTTTAGAATTGCACTCTTCAGTGTTAAAAAACAAAAGAATTATGTAGTATTCCCCTTATGGAAATTTCCATCAGGTTGAAATTCCATTGGTGAGAGGACCATAGTGCAAAAATGGCAGATTTATAAAGAACAGCAAAAGGATGAGAGTCTATGAGAATTTAGTGAATGTGCCAGTGTAGAGAAAGAAGTTTAGTTGATAACCAGAAAAGCTTGGATTGGGTTAGTTGGACTGTATAGTGCAGAGGTGTATCTTGGCAGATGAATGCCAGGAAGATTCGGGTTCAAGCATCTACAAAGTCAGGGCATGATAAGCAGACAGTCTTGCTGCTGCAGTTTTCCAGATACTGGCACTGGAACAAAAGAGTGTCTCAATCACTGCAAACTTTGGGTAAGCCCTGGGCCATGGCGGAGGGCTCAGGGACCTTGGAGTGAGGCTACCTCTGTGCATAGCAGTTCTCTTGGTCTTCCTGAGAGGAGGCAGGACCTGCCAGCACAACCTCTCCTAAGGTCTAGTGGCAGCTGCTTGGAGAACCAGTTGGTTAGGGGCTTTACTGGTACAGCCTGTATCATGTGCCAGAAAATCCAGTAGCTGTTGGAAGGCAAGCTACAGATGTCCAGGCTAGTAAAAGAGTATGAATAACAGAGCACTCTGTATGGCACGCCTGGACCATCTCCTCCTCATCTACTTCTCTGCAGACAGCAGAATTAGAGACTTCAGGTAGGACAGAGCTAATTGATACCTAGTAAGGAGCAAAAGGTAATGTCTGCTGGATGGGGCTTGGCTAACAAGGCAGCAAGGGCAGAAATTATTATTTTTATTTCAGTTCGTGTCCTTTATCCCAATTTATAAACTGTTTCCTGATAAACTTGAAAGAAAGCCTGTGACACAGCCAAGATCCCCAATATCTAAACTTGAGCATCTCCATCAGAGCCCCTGCTGTGACCACTGAAAACCTTGCCATTGTCTGCAGAGGGAGCAGGGTTTTGCCTTTGGTCAGATTCCATGTGTCCTCTTCCACAGGGCAGGTGTTGGTACCACCAAACAAGTGCACTCAGCCCAGGCAGTTTTAACAACAGACATATCTGTGACATACACAACCAATCTAAGCTTTTTAAAAAACATATATGCTCGAAGAATGCATCAACACAAAAGCAATAAAAGCTTGTGTGTAGAACAGATAAATTTCCTACTCTGATGTTTACTTAATGGCTCCCAAGGAGCTTGCCTTCTGTTGGGTAGTGCTAGATTATCTGTTTTTCTTTCATGCTGTAATGTGAGATTAGAAGACTAAACAAAGGAGGGAAAAAATAAACTATTAAAGAATATGTCATAATGAAAAGGAATTTAAAATGAGTACTGGTAACAGGAGCAAGCAAGAAAAATATCTCTCAAAAGATAGGCTGGAGGCTGCAACCTCAGTGTCTTTGATTATACTAAGATTCTTCTCCCTTCCCTTGGGATTTTCAGCAAAAAAAAGATGAACTCCAGGTAGGGTTTACAAATTGTGTAGTCCGCAGCGTGGTGTTTTACAAGGGAGCTAACCAAAGCAGGTCAGACTATGTACTAAGATTAAAAGAAATTTAAAAGGTTCCTGAAGTTAAGACCTGCAGGTAATTTCCGAGCCTGCTCTGTCTGTGCAGTAGCACTGAAGAGGAAATATTTATTCTCTTTGCTGCTTCTTTTTGTCCTGATTGAACTCTTTATAGTCACAAACATTCCACACTAACAGAAACTGAACATCATGCCATGTTATCAATCTACCTGCTGTATTTCTCATTATTATTTCTATTAGTCTGGTTTCCTAAGGAAATTAATTTTGTTCAGTCACGCTGTCTGTCTACATGTAGTAAGGTTTTCAGCCTACTGGCTAATCTTAGTCAAATTTGAAAGGGAGTATAAGTCTCAAAGATAATTAAGGGTCTATGCGTTTCATGAAAAGCAATGGCTGGGCAGAAGAGAGACCTCAAAACACTGCCCCGCTCTGAGGGGTGGTAGGAAGGACCTGGGCACTCTGTGTGTTGCCAGGCTGCAACACTCTGGCCGATCAGCATGGGCACAGCTCCAGAAAAGCTGCACCTCTGCCCTGTTTTCCTGGGGGCTAGGGGATGCAAAAGGGGACATGGATATCACACGGACATGGAGAGGAGATGGGGAAGGCAAATTTATTGTGTGTGTCTGGGAAGGGGGGAGGAGAGCTGTTGCATTGCCCAATTGTGCCTTAGTCGATAGGAAACCAGTTTTCATTAATTCATCTGCCCTGCAGACATCTTCTGTTTTATTAGGAATATTTGTAAGCTGTTATTTTAAGAATTATCTTCATGAAAGTAATCTTTTCGCCCTTTTTGGTTATAAATGCCAGGGCACTCTCTGGGTGGTTATGTGGTTTCTTTTTTAATGGGAAGAACAATTTAATTAATTTCCACTTCTCTCTGTGAGCTATTGCACCCTTGAGAGAGCAGCAACTCTTGTTGTGTGCTGTCAAGAAAGTTTTGATGTCCTTTGCACTGCCATTGTCTGTAACATAAGGATAAACCTTTTAGGATAGGAGGGTAAAAAACCAACAATTGTAATTTTTGACCTCAAAGTTTAATCAATAAGATTTGATCCTTACTCAGCTGGGACCTATGACTTAGTATCTGTTCACTGTAATTGAAAAAATGATCAGATTTATTTAGCAATTAAAACACTTCTATTTTTTCAAAAGAATAACATTAAAACAAGTTGCACATTTTTGTATTCACTCACTCGTGATCTGCCCATGTTCAAGTACGGAGGGATTTGTAGAGGCTAAGTGCTAATGTGTGGCATTGGCTCTGGCCTTTGTTTATTTTTCAGTGGAAATGGAACATTGTCAAGGACCCTTTTATCTATTCTATTAATGGGGAGAGGTCACATAGGGAATAAATGAAACTTACATGTCTACTCTTCTTTAATGAAATACTAGGTGTCTTGCTGAAACTCTCTGAGCTATAGTAAACCCAGAATGTAGAAGTCAACATGACATATTATACCTTCCTGTTTCATGTCTCCATTACGCCCAAAGTCATGCATAAGAATGAGAAATGCTCTTTTGGATGCTGACTTTGCTGTTTCAGTTGATGCATAATTCTAGATATTTGTTGTGGGAAGCAACTATGCCCTCAATACACAGGTGCAGTGTGACAGGAAACACTCTCTTCCTTTCCCATATGCTGAACAGGAACTTGATGGATGCTGGATAAATCTGTTTTGAGGAAACATGATTTGTGGATAAAACTATTTTAAATAAACATGGTTTGTGGATTAGCACTTGCTTTAGTTCTTCTAGCATGATCCATGGGAATGTTTCTTTGGAGTCTCAACCAGCACTTGATTTATGCTATTTGCCACCAATTTAAGAGGGATCATGTCATGAAGTTTACTGCTGCACAGCAAAGAAGAACCATAGCTCAAAGGTCCCTGAAGTTACAAGGCCAGGATGTGTGCCACAATTTTCCATATACAATCAGTATTTAATGCAGACTTTCATGAATTTTTAGACGGATAAAGTTGCACTGAAAATGCTGGTTTCCCAGCACAAAGAAAAAGCTTTTATTTAACATGGGAATGTTGAGAATAGAATATTTATATAAGAAGGTTCCAGAGTGCAATCCACAATTGTTATGTTTGTTTCAACGAAGAATGCAGTTTGCTAACTTAGCTTTTATGTGGTTAGTCTGTGTACAATCTGTGTTGGAAAGATGATTGATTTTTTTCCTAAAACTAGTTGTTTTGGGTTTTTTAATTGAGAGTAATATGCTTGTCTTTCCTGGCAGAAGGATGGCAGAAAATAAATAAACTACTCAGCAGAAGTATCAGCATCTATATAGGGACCTCAGATGAGTAGGTCCAGAAATGCTGTAGCTGAGTTTAATGACTTACCTCTGACAAGGCAGTCAAACAGCATATGCAGGTGTGTTCTGCCTGGCTTGACTCTGAGCTCAATCATTCTTTCCTTTGAAAATCTCATTCTAAAAGAGAATAGTGAGAGTATGGGGAGGAGCAAAGAAACTTTTCACTCTTCCCAATTGTGTGAGATCAAGAAAGGATTGAGGCATCTGAAGATATTTGGAATACATCGAGGTTGATTTTTTCCAAAACCAAGATATATTTATCTCCTGAGTCGATACGCCCTGCTATTCATATTGAGTTCAAATTGAAGAAATATTTATTGCTAGAACTGGATTATTGTGGAAGGGTTTACTTGTATTTTGAGTGGAGTTTCAAAAGACAGGAAATGGCACCAAGTAAGCAAGAAAGTTCCACACAACTGGATAACCGTAATTCCTTGCATAAGTATGTGATTGTACTGTACATTGTACATTGTACTGTACTAAGTATTTTTTTCTTTTGTCGAGGAGTCAAACTACTTGGAGTAAAGGAGGAGAAAGGTAAGAATAATGAATTTGTTTGTTCATTTTATTACCAATGCTGGCATTAAGTTAGCTTCGTGTTTGACATTTCATGATGACAGTTTATGTGGTTTAATTCTCAAATAATATGAGAGGGGACATTAAAGTAAATACTTTCTAACTCTGTGTTCGGGGCCATGAAATGGCACGTAGGTATTCTGAAACACATTCTTTTATAAATGCCCCATCCCTGGAAGTGTTCGAGGCCAGGTTGGATGAGGTTTTGAGTAACTGGGTCCAGTGGAGGGTGTCCCTACCCATGGCAGGGGGGTTGGAACCAGATGATCTTTAAGGTCACTTCCAACCCAAACCATTCTATGATTCTGTAAAGAACTGCACAACATGTATTTCAAGTCAGAGGAAGTGCTGATGGCATGGAAGGCATCTGCTGGGAGTGCCTTGATATTTGGTGATAAAACCTCAATACAGCTATGTTCTCTGTGAATGGATAAACCTGGGCAGCTGAGGAATGTGGCTGGAAATGCCAGAGATGACTCTGCAAACTTTCAGTGGTCTTAAGTGAAAGAGGATGACTTTGTCATGGGCTGTGTTCTTCCTACTATTTCCCATGAGCAAAAAGGGATACTATTCATGTCAGTGGAGGCTGTTGGTAAAACACCACTACTGAATGGGAGAAATCAGGCCCTCTGTTTTCAAATTACCCTTTCATAAGGCTCGCTGCACCTATATTCTTTTCTGAAAGGGGTTCCCTACCCTAATTCCTGGTTCCGATATAAAGATTTGTGTAGAGCTTTTACTTCTAGGCTTGGAGACTTTTGAAGCAACTTCAGGTACTGACACACATTATTCTTGCCTTAGGAGATGGCTTTGACATAACAATTTCTTTGAGAGCTAGGATCTTAGAAAGAGGATTTTTTTAAAAAAAATCAAACTTTAAAAAGCCTCTTGCTTTCAACCCTTCTCTCACAAATGCAGATATTCTTCTGCAACTGTATTCCTCATTTTCTGCTCCAACAGTTATTGGAGTATTTTTGCAGCAGGGTTGTATTCTGAAGACTTCCCATGAGTTGTCTTTTCAGTTTTATGAGGAGTAAAATTGTTATTAAAAATTAACTCAAATTCACTAAAGAAATTACAATGAGTAGATAAAGGTAGTTCCCCACAGGGGAAGAAATGAGCATCTTTTGCAACCTACAGTACTATTAGGTTTTGTAAACTGTGGGCAGCTGAAGGAGTTCAACACATTGGATTCTTTGTTTTTTTTCACAATATCTACAATACCAATAATATATTTACATATGAACTATGCAACAATTATGGGTGGGTGCATTTTTTAAGTCTTGTTTTACTGTTGTTTGGAAAACATGTTTCAGCTTGCTACATTAATATATTGTTCAAAGAGTTATTAATATGTCTGCAGATAATTAAGACACTTTGTGAATTAAATTTACAAAAAGACAGAAATCCCTTCATGAAGGCGTTACATAATTAAAAGCTAAAGCCTGTCAGAGGAAAAGGGAGACTATTTTCCGGTGGACTTAAGGCTAGAGAAGTTGACAGATTTTTGTTTTTGCTGCAAAAGATCATTTTTAATTCTGTTTTCTCCCTCTTGTTACAGGTTATTGGAGAAATATTTGCTTTTATCTGGCCTTGGCCGAGTGACCTTGTAAAATCTCCAAGAAAGCACTCTTTTATCATTGTGGGGTTTTTTTCTACCATTACTTCAGCTTCACACCCACTTCATGAGCAATCTGCAGAGACTGGTTTCTAGCTGCCATTATTCATGCATATTTGAAGCAGCTGATTATGAATGTCCTATTTAATTTTTAATAAGAGAATGTGTCAAGTTTTTTCATAAATTGTTTTGCCTCTTGCAGGATGTAATTATCCCTGTCTTTGGAATCCCAGAAAAAGAAGATATTAGTGGCTGCAGAAGCTGCAGTAATATCTGTGTTTACTTGCTTCTGTATACCCAGACAAAAATGTCTCAGAAGCTTGAACTACAGAAGCAGGAACAGGGTCTTCTTTTGGTATGGGAAAGAGATGTGTTGCTGGTTTCATTTTGTTTTGTTTTAGTGGAGATTTTGTGGAATTGTTTCACTATTGTATTCAACAGCAGACACTCAAGAAGAAACAGATGTGTGTATTGTAGACAGGCTCTTTTAAATATGTTCTTAGAAAAATACAACACATGAAAAAAGTAAAACTTAAAATAACACTGCAATTTATTTCATCTCTCACACATCTTTTGTGATATGATATGCCAGTTTTGCATTTTGCGTGTTTTACCTTGGTAACTTCTGTTAGGTGAGTGGGGAAAGCAACCACAAGGTTAGCTTAGTTTTCTTGCTTTCCTTTGTCACCCTAGTCTGATGGAATTTAATTTATATCTACTTGTTTCTGCAGATGACAACATTTTAATGCTTTTCAAAAGTCAGATGTATGACCAAGATATTTCTAATGGAAAAGAAGGGTCCACAGTACCTGTTAGATAAACCATGCAGACAAGAAAAAATATCTGCGACATTTACAAGTACATCTTAGGCAAAGTTAAAGGTTTCTGAGCAGATTTTCAGTGTGCAGGCATGCCACGACATTTTTCCCTCACCCTTGCAATATGGAAACTTCATAGTGGATCACCTGAAGTTTTCTTTTGAACCAGCTATGTTTGCTTTCCTCTCTGGGACTCTCTGAAGTTGCCCTTGGCTATTTTTGCCTCAGAGTATTACTCAAATCTCTCATACTGCTAGCTAACTGATGTTAATAGAAAATGCCAAAGACCTTGGTAATGCTCTGTGGTTTAGCCTTTTTTAAGTATCGACAGTGGGAAGATTCCCTGGGAAGACTTTTGCATACTACCCAGTGGCACTGTACTGCAAGTGGCACTTGGCTGTGCTAGCGGACTGCTGCTTTGGAAATTAAATTCACACCTCCCTCCAAGAATTCCCTCACTCAGCCTCCTTTATCAGATATCAGGGCTGGGGCTAAATGTCTGTGGAGTGGGATATATTTACATGCATGCACATATATTTGAAAGGAAATGTCTTTGCTTTAATCAGATCCTTTTATTATACTCTAATCAGGCCAAGACTTGCAGGTGGTCTTTTTGAAGTGGCGAACCTGCAGCGTCTCTGCACTTGATGTATGTATGATACCCCTAGACCCTGCTGACAAGGGCTGAGTGGGTGGGGAAGCCTCCATGGTCACTGACAAGTTAAAATTCAGTATGATGGTGTTGCTGTGTTTCTATGTCCAAAGAAAAAGAACTTTCTATTAACCTGCTGCTTTCACATTCAGGAACAGTGATGGCAAGTCACCTTGAGTAACCTCTTCAATTAAGCTTGTCTACTTTCTTTTGGCTGTCTTCAAAGATGGAACTTGATCACAATCTTCAAAGTGCTTCCACTTATCCAGCATTTCAATCTCTTATTTGAAATGCTCTCTACAAACTATTTCAGACATTAACTATTCCAGCTCTTTTTAATGGTGAAGTATCTGAATTTTTCCTCTCCTATCTTTCTGAACAGAACAAACACATCTATATGAGCAGTGGCCCAGGAAGTGTCTTTGAGAGCCATAGCCTGCAATGGAGATGATAAGAAGTTACATGCATCCATGAATTGATTTTAGCAGGATGTCTGGAAAATGCTGTTCTTACTCTGCTAGAAAGCTTCCAGTATCTCAGAATTACCACCTCCCCACACACACATCCTGCCAAAATTTTAAGCTTGAAAGCAAAGGGATGTTATGACATCTCTTTAAAAAGGTTATAATGAAATGAACTGGTGAAAGACTGGGAAGATGGCTTCGTGTCTGTCCAGAGTTAGGAACTAATCGTTGGGTGTGTTTGCTGTCTACCTGTTAGAGTAAACCTTGGACAAAGGTTTTCAAATACAAATAGGTTCCTCTTGTTATGAGTTACACTGACTGAATTATCTCTTATACAGTGGCATAAAAACAGATTTTATTACAATATAACAGTAAATGGAGGTTCATTTTTTGTTTTGAAAATTGTTGTTGTCCCAGTGTAATCTGCAGTGATGATCTTGCTATTTCAGAAACAAACCTTCCAACAGGGAGTAGTTGGGGCTGCAAGTTATGAGAGGAAACCCCCTTGCTTTTTCATTGCTGAGAAAAATTCATTTTAACAAACTGACTAAACCATTATGATCAGCTATTCTGAATTCTGATATAACTTGACAGCAAGATTCCTATGTTTAGATTTTATGGTCTGCCTAAGTCAGAAACTACCTTCCTATGTAGAAATGCAATGTTCATTTGAGGACTTACAACATTGATTCTCTATTATGTACTTAAAAGTTGTTCCAATGGTTTAATTATCCCTGCTTTTAAAAATATTTGCCTGACTCCTAGTTCAAACTTGACAAGTTTCAGATATCTGAATTTTCTTAACCACTAACCACTGTTAGTAGAGGGGGAGCATTTTCTGTGACTGGGGCTGAGCAGAAATGCAAGCGTGAAGATGAGAGAAAATGCACTTGAGCTTCTTCAGTCTCTCATTAAAGGCTTTCCAAATTTCAAACCATTCTAGGGATCTAGTCTGAACTCTCTTCAGTCTGCTCTCATTAAAAAGGAGTGGGGCTTTTTCTTGCCAACATTAATTTATTTTTTATTTCACTTACAGACCACATTCCCTGTTCCTAGCTGTTTGATCTTTGCACCTAGCTCTTTAATTAAAAGAAGGCAAGCGCAGATTTTCCTGCTGTATGGACATCTCTCTAGAAGCTATCTTTTTTTCTCATTCAGTTAGTGCCAGCCACAGCCTTTACCACCAATTTCTGTTGCCTTCTCTCACAATCCATGAACTCCCCTGAAGTACATTTGGATAAGAAAACCCTACTAGAAATGTTATTTTTGAAAGGTCATTCCCATTTAGCATTTTCTTATAAAATCTTTCTAGTAAATTTTTAATTTGTTTACCTAGACTTTGAAGTCTGAATAATTCTTTTTTCTTTTTTTTTTCAAATTAGAAAGTCATGTGGCCTTATATAACTCTGCTATTTTGATAAATGTACATTTTGTCAGACTAGTAATCCCACCAAAAATGCAATTTATTTATCTTTAAAGTTTTATCTTTCATTAAACCATGCTGTCTGGTATTAATTATGCTGTTCACCCTTAATTCTTTATTGAGCACATCCTATTTTGCCTTCCTGAGATTTTGACCTGGGTAAGCATTAAATTGACAGACCTATAGTTACATTTTCAGCACATTATCGTTTGCAAATATTGCAAAATTTGTTTCCTGTCTTCTCTGTTCAATCTTTTGGATAGTCACCATATCTCAGAGGACTTACCCAGTATCTTACTTTGAAAACAGCAGTTTAACAGTATCTCATCTGTAAATACATCTACAGCCAATGGTCTGAGTTTTCTGCTTTGTTGATATTTAGTAACCCACTGCTTTACTGAAGGAGTAAAAATATATATTTCCCTATTCTAAACTGGAAATAGCCATCTGTCTGTTTCCCAAAAATAAATAAGGATTTATTTTATTATCAGAACTGAGGATTTTGCACTTTTGTCTCCTCTTTGGCACAGTGTTTGTTATTGAGCTAATCTGTGGGAGTCTGTCATGGTTTTAACCCAACCCTTCCAGTGGCAAAACACGAGGCAGCTGCTTGCTCACCCTCCCCAGTCCTAGGGAATGAGGGGAAAAGATGGAGGAATAAAGGTAAGGAGACTTGTGGGTTGAGATAGGAACAATTTCATAACTGAAGTAAAATAAGATTATATAATAATAATAATTTAAAAATATACAAATGAGTGATACACAGTGCAGCTGCTCACCACCTGCTGACCAAGTCCCAGCCTGTTCCCAGCTAGCAATCCTGGAGAAGAGAAAATCCCAAAACCACAATTCCAGAAGAGAAAGAGATCTTTCCAGCCAACCCTCACCTAAATACTGGGCATGACATTGTATGATATGTAATATCCCATTGGCCAATTTGTATCCATTGCTCTGGATATGCCCCCTCACAGCTTCTTCTGCACCTGCACACTAGCAGTACATGGGAAGTTGAAAAGTCCTTGATTTCTTAGCAACAGATAAAACCATCAATATATCGTCAACATTTTTCCCATAGCAAATACAATCCACAAAGATGATTAAGGGAATGGAGCATCTCCCTTATGAGGAAAGGCTGAGGGAGCTGGGCCTCTCTAGCCTGGAAAAGAGGAGACTGAGGGGTGACCTAATTAATGTTTATAAATATGTAAAGGGTGAGTGTCAGGAGGATGGAGCCAGGCTCTTCTCTGTGACATCCAGTGATAGGACAAGGGGCAACGGGTGCAAGCTGGAACATAGGAGGTTCCACTTGAATATGACAAAAAACTTCTTTACGGTGAGGGTGACAGAGCACTGGAACAGGCTGCCCAGAGAGGTTGTGGAGTCTCCTTCTCTGGAGACATTCAAAGCCCGCCTGGATGCGTTCCTGTGTGATCTGATCTAGGTGTTCGTGCTCTGGCAGGGGGATTGGACTAGATGATCTTTCGAGGTCCCTTCCAATCTCTAACATTCTGTGATTCTGTGGTTCTGTGATCCCGTGATTCTGTGGTTCTGTGATCCCATACTGAATCCAAAACACAGTGCTATTCTAGCTACTAAGAAGAAAATTAGCTCTATACATCCCAGCCAAAACCAGGACAGTGTGGCAGAGTTTCTTTGCTGGCGCTGCTTGTCTCAGATACTTTGGTTTCTGTCTGGAGTGGGGTGTTTCCTGGGAGGCAGGCACGTAGTAGCAGTAGCCCCCAAAATAAATCTGGCCCCTTAACAGGAGACATACTGCAGTGCCAGCGATTCCTAAAGTCCTCTTGGGTTACAGATGTTCCCAGAGGCTGTTTTCACAATCCGTGGTATGTGACTGGTGGCTGCTGAAGAAGCAGGGTATCTCATTTTTTGTAAAATTTCTTCCTCATAGTAGATAAGATTTAGTAGCCACTCCCCACATGTACTCCACCAGGGAAAATGTTAAGTCTTAGATTACAAAGGTGAAAACAAAGTTATAAAAAGAGGAAAATAACAAATGCAGTCTTGGTGTATCCCTTATACGAAAGCTCTGATCTAACTGCCACTTCAAAGCTTTGAGTAGTACTATGGCCCCGCAGCCAGGAGGAAAACAGCCAGAAGGAAAACAGCCAGGTCTGCTCTTCATTAGTGTCCTCTCAGTTACAGCCCAAAGTTTTCTGGTTTGTTCAATTGCATTTGTTCAATGCAAAACCAGAGAAAAGCATTTATCACCTTGAGAATCTACAATTTCCTCTTTAAATGTAGAGTACCCTATGCTATTTCAGTTTTGCTCTCCTTTTGTGGAGAGTCTCTATTCCTATTGACTGTCTCTCTCTCTCTCTTTTTTTTTTTTTCTTAAAAAAAAGGTGCAAAAGGCTTGTTGGAATGCTTGTAACTTGCTTTGTATTTATTTTGTTGATCTGCACAACTGAATTGCTTCCTCCTTCTTCATGGAGAGTCTGGGAAATAGATGTGCTGTTGTAGCACATCTTGAAGGTCAACAATTGCTAGCATAGCAAAGCAGAGACTAGAGCCTTCAGTCCTAGAAATTGGACTACTCTTTATTCATGTACCTGATCCAATTCCATTTAAATAAATCAAAAAGACTTGATACGGTGAACTAATCTGGACCTTTTACTGGAGGCTAAGGTAAGTGGATTGCAACGGCAAAGTTGTAATACGTGAGGAAGTTTCGTAGGTAAATTTCACCTATTTTGTTCAATTGCTTTTTACCTGAATAAAATGGAAAAAAAAAACCCAAAACACAAAGACAAAAAAACAGCAAACCCAAAGCAACCAAAAACCCCAAACCCAAACAATAAGAGCAAACAACACCAAACTAAAACATTTTTTGTTCATTTCCTCCAGAAAGAATAAATGTTTGAATATGATAGGCTGGAAATTTTTTTGGATTAACCTTTATTTTATGTGACTTTTCAGAAGTTCTGCAATACCTTGTCACACTGGATCAATTCTGATGAATTCTCTGTTCTCGTGAACTTTTATGTTTTCTATATGTGAGATCAAAACTCGAAGTGCCAATTACTTTACTCTTTAAATCAATGCCTCTCTTGGCGCTCCTTCAAAAAAAGGCTGTATGAAGCAACGATTCATTCTTCTTTCTCTGTTTAACCTGGGGAAATGCATTGCTTGCTCTTTGTACTGTGGCAGTTGTCTCCAGTAGGAGGCAATGGGAAATATTGTAGTTGAAATAGGTTGAACTGATAGGAAAGAAACCCAACCATAAAGATTAAATAATTTAACAAAGAGATTCAATGTAATTATTGCCTTACAAGTTGCAGCTCCTTTTAACTTTAAGTGGGATAGCCAGCACTTGGGTCTCCTGCAGGTTAGCTCTCTGGTGTCACAAAATGTACATGCAAAATGGGCTTGGGAGGTGGTATGTGGACTCATGAACAAGTACTGAAAACAAAAGCTACTGTCTTTGCATTTTGCAAAATTTATGATTCGTAAACAGTATCCTTCTTACTGGTTCTATTTTCAATTTAACATGGGTAACAGCAATCTTTGTAGTGGTCTTTTAATGTTGAGAGGCAGAATAAACTGAAAAGGTAGGTGGAATACCAGTATGGAGGTGGTACAAATAGATCACGTTAGGTTTGTAGTTTGCGTGTGGAGAGGAGACATGAACACAAATTGGTCCTGCAGGAGCAGTTTATTTTCTGTTCCTAGGAGTGTCTTTACTGAGGGAAGGATTGTTTTCTGAACTATCTGGAGAGCAGATCTGCAGACCCACCTGGTAGGGGAACCTTGACACCTAAGACGAGTCATCCTCTGAGGATGTCTGTCTTTGCTGTCTGTGGGGAGAACACAAATGATCACCACAGAATATGTTCCTAATATTTGGGTGATGTGAACCCCAACTATCACAGCCTAAGCACCAAGAAAAGTGATTTATTTGCAGTAGTCCTTGGGCCTTTTTAAAAAATTGCTTTCATAAAGAAACCCAAGGGTTTTCCACAAGGTTACAGTATTCTACACTTCAGTCTGTCAGTTATCACAAATTGGTCTTTAAGGCAAATATAGGGATCACAGTTTAAAATGGAGACCTTGGTACTTAGCTGAAATTATGTGTTGATATTTGTGGCAGTCTAAGTTTAAGGGTTGTTGAAGGGTCAATCGAGATTAGAAGCCTATTGTGTGAGCACACAGTGCTGTGCATTGCCTTTCACCGAGAGTCCCTGACTCAGAAAGGCTTTGTGTGAACAGGCAAGGCAGAGGGTAGGGGAAAAAGGAATATAATCTGTGAACAGAGTGATGGCTGACAAACAACAAATGAATTCTCAGATACATTTTTAATTATTTAATTCTTCAGAGGTTCATTAGAGAGGATTAATTAAACAAAGGAAATAAAGGAAGATACAAAGGAAATCAAGAAAGATGCAAAGGAACCTGGGGTGGAAGGAGGGTGATTAGTGTGCGGCAGAAGGGAGCAGAGCAGCCTGTAGCTGAAGTGAAACTGTTGTGGAGACACTATGTGAGCAGCCAGCCAGTTTAAAAGCTTTTGTTGTCCCAGGAAGGTGACATCTCCCTAGAACTGCTTTCCTTCAAGTCCACATGGTTTGAGGGGTAGAAAGAAATTAGTCTGGCGACAAAATGCATGGAGAGAAACAGCTCAGGGTACCATGGTTGTGACAGAGTGGAAGGGACACCACTCAGTAGCGCTGGAGTGGAATTGCCAGGAGGGAGCTCTGACTATGGCTAACTGGCATCTTTCTGTTTCTTCCCTTTCTGTGGCCTGCAGAGGTGCCTGTGCTATTGATGGGCTTTCATTTACATCCCAACTAGGAAGCATCTAGGCAGGGTCAGGCCTTGAGAAGATGATGCATTATGACTTTATTGTTGCTAAAAAAGCTTTTCATCCCTGAGCCACTTTGCTTCACTTAGCTGCTGTTTGTCAGGCATCTGTTTGAAGGGGACAACACCCATAAATACCTAGTACCAGATCTGAGGTTTATGTCACTTGATTCACTATTTCATCCTAAAGGCAATATAAACCACACAGGCATCTAAGATACCTTGAATCTGACAGCGTTTAAAATAAATATGTATGGTCAGATCATAAAGAGGGCTAAATCAGCATAGCCTCAGTGAAACTGGGTCCTTTAAATTGCACACAAATTACCTATCTCAGTGTGAGCAACCCTGAGCAACTGCATCTCGTGTTGTGAAGGAGCTGCACAGCTGGCTCCAAGCAGGCTAGGGGGAGGGGAGTTGCAGACACCTCTTGTGGCAGATTGGGCTGGCAACAGTCTTAATCCTGGGAATCCTTTCAGCAAGCTGCAGCCTGTTGCTACCACACCTTCTTGCACCTTCTAAACACACCAACTGTGCATCTGCTGTGGAAGCCAAAGCAGTGTGATCGTGCACATCAGTAAAGGAGATACTGGAGATGCTTGGCAGGGTCAGCAATATGCCAAGCCACTGCCTAATCTCAGTTACAACTAAAGCCCACAGATGAAGGCAGACCCAGCTAACTGTGTTTAATTGCAAAGGACATTAACTGTAGAGCTCTGAGGCTAAATATTTGGCTGTTATGTTCAACCCTTCCACATGTCAGGGAAAAAGGCCAGTAGTACTGTGTGCTAATGGCTCCCAGTAGTGATGAGTTGGTCTTTTCCTTGGACACTTCCTTGCTAATGGATCTATGAACTGTTTTCCTGCTATAGTAGGATACAGCTAGCCTGTCAAAGGTGGTCCTCTGTGCCAAAGCCTATTCAAAGAGGTTCTACAAATATTTTGTTCAACTATTTCCCCAAGCTCCCAGCAAATGGTTAATCAGCCATTCACCAAAGGTTGCATTCCTCGAGTGCCAGTAAAAGTCTGCCATAAACTTTTATAATGAGTTTCTATATTGAGTATCCAGCAGTCTTGTTTTCTCTGACACCTGGCCTTGCATGTGTGTGGATCAGACTGAGCTTGTTCTACAGTCCACATGTCTGTCACTAGGAATAAATCATTCTGCAATTTATTAATCCACTTTGCTCAGTTCTGCCACCCTGGATGGCACTGCAGAATTGGTTGTGTTTGCTCAGTACTTCCACTCCTTATTGAATGATGATTACATCTGAGCAGTGGGGACTGATGAGTCTTCAAAGGGTATAAATTCCAGACTCTGTTTAAATGTTAAAAAGGTGGTAAATGCATGATATATGAACTGCTAAAATCTTCTGCAGTTGGGAAAGCAGTATGCTATAAACAGGATTTATTTTCAATATATTAAAAATTTCGTGAGCATTCCACTGATAAATATCACAAGGGCCTGTATTCTTATTGTGCTGTAATTAAAATTAATGTTTCAAAAATGCCTTCCCCGAGGCTGACAATAATGACAGTGGAAACAGGTGAGGAATCTAAAAGTTAATGAAACTGGGCCAGAGTTAGAAGATATCACAAAACTGACATTTTTCCATATGTGCACAAGTTCCATTTAGAAATATATAATAGTAAGCATGTAACTATTATTACACTCATAAATTAATCTTTGCTGACAGTGAATGGTTCATTATTGGTTACTCAGAGTCAGAGATTAACACCAAGCATACAGCTTGCCAAAACGTTTCACCTCAGGGACAACAATCTTCAAAAGGTGACAGTGACAAATATCCCACACATTTAATCCAAAAGGTCTTTGGATGCAGATCCATGATCTCTCAAGGAGCACTTCAAGACAGCTTTCAGGTGAAAGCACAGGCCTGGGTGCCCCACAGGGCTCCCCCATAGCGCAGGGGAGGCTGTGCATTCAAGTGTGCCTATGGCATTGGCAGTAAGTCTGTTGCCAGCCCACTCTGCCATCAAGGTGGCTGGAAGGCATCCATATGTCTGGGGACTGAGCAAGTCAGGGAGCACCGTATGTTCCTGCCTGTTCTTAAAAAAAAAAAAAAAAAAAGAAAAAAGAAAAAAAAAGAAAAAAAAGAAAAGTGTTGATCCACTCTTTGGGCAGGGATTAGCTTTTAGTATTAATTCTTAGTTTGGTCACCAGCACAAGAAAAGGGCCTAGCTGTCTTTTTTAGTAGGGTTCTGCAAACATGCAAGAACACAGCAGAATACAGAATGCTGTCACAAGGAGCAATTCTATCTTAAAACTGTGAAAGACAGCCACTGGATGCATGACCAAGGAAACTTGTCTCTAAGCATCTTTGTCTCAGAATACAACAGCAGCTGGGGACAATACCAGAAGAGACATAAAAAATAATTAAAAACAAGCAGACAAACAAACATGAAACCTGATTTGATTAGTTACATGATTAGGGTGTAAAACCACCTAAAGTAATAAAATAATAAAATTATTATGTTCTATGGCCTAAATAAAATGCTTATAAGAAACAAATGCAACCTAATAACAGCATGAGAAGGAGATCAGGAGGAAGTATGTTGAATTTGTCAAGGAAGTCCTGAAAGCAAACAAAGAACTGAAAGTCATAAGAGGGTAAAGGAAAGAGAAAGGAGCCAACATGAACAGCTAGATAGAAATGGAAATGAAGTGGCAGTCAAGCCCTTAATAGCAAGATCTATGAGTAG
Source organism: Pterocles gutturalis (assembly GCF_000699245.1). Lineage (NCBI taxonomy): Eukaryota > Metazoa > Chordata > Aves > Pterocliformes > Pteroclidae > Pterocles > Pterocles gutturalis. Next base: position 17,235 of record NW_010126109.1, on the reverse strand, counting down.
GATTGTGGTGTGATGTTTGGCTCAGGGCTATTGCAAGTCTTCCTTCCACATGTCTGTGAGATAAAACTTCATTCTGAGGCCCATCTTTGGAAGAAGTCTTGTAAAACCGATGGCACTAAAAAGAAGTTGGTCAAAAAGCCTATATACTTTCACAAGGCATTTATCCATCTTGTTTTACTGACCCATAGCATCAACTAGCAAAAGTGCAGCTGTTTACTAAGTGCTGTGATATGGATTTAAAATGCTGTAGAAAGCTTTACAAGCTCTACTTATTTCTATATGACATACAGAAGGACAAAAGTCAAAGAATAAAGGAAGAAGAAATGTGTGGAAGAGACAGAACCAACATTTATATTGGTAGCAAAGGAACGATACCCAAGCACAGTATGGAAAGTATATCACTGAGCTGGGATAATGAAGCAGATGGATTTTTCTCTGTGGAGGAAACTTAAATGTCCTCATTGGCTTGTAGCAGTGTGTCAATCTAGATACCGACTGTATTGCAGAATGATAGGGAACAAGCTACTTACTAGTTTTAATGAATTGCAATGACATCCACAAATCCCAGTTCAATGGCATGAATTATCCTCATGTCTTCGCTCTGTAACAGAAATACATGCATAAGAAGAAGGGGATGGAGCTGCTTTGATATTGCCAGGTGAAGTAGCAGTGCAGGCAAAGGCAAGAACTATAAGGCATGAAATAGATAATATATCACCAAGAAAACAAATGACAAATCGTTATTCTTACTATGAAAGAGAAAAGGGTAAAAGAAAAGAACTCACTGTTTTGACGTGTCTCCAGCAATATGAAACTCACCTTAAGACAGTGAAACTAAGCAGCAGTCCTGGATACATTTTTTCTGTAACAAGTCTGGGGAGCAGAGCTCTTAACTGATAATTGCTTATTGCATATGTATTGTCCTGATTGTGGGCAATACTTTTATCTCAACTAAATTACTCCAAGGAAATAGCAAACTATCCCTCTGACCTGTCACTTGAAGAATTTTTTATCATTATGGGCATTTTTATTTTGCTATGCTGAGATTTATAATGGTTTCAGTAGAAAAATTAAATTTAAGTCTTCTACTTCTGCAAAATCTTATTTTCCACCTCTTTCTAAATAATCCATGGGTAGGATTCATCTGCTTCTAAAATCAAAACACATAGTTCTGACATAGTTACCCTTGGCTCCTTTTGGTGTAGTAAAAAAGGTATCTGCTGATGAATCTTACCCTAAGGTAACTTTCTAATGTAGGTAATTTTCAATTATTTCTGGATGCCTGTCTGGACTGGCCACTGAAGAATCCTCCTGGGATTTGCTCAGCTTTAGATGACCACTCTTGGATGGTGAAGCAGGCTGACTTGGATCTCTTGAAAATCGTAAGACCTTGATATTCCTTTGTGGGTTATGGCTCAATGGAGCATAATGAAACTGCATCAGAAATCAGTGGACAGCATCTAGGAGCCCAGATGACCCTCATCCTATAAGGTCATTGGCTTTGTTCTCAGTGAGACCAAGAAGATGACTCTAAATTGGTATCTGTAAAGGTCAGATCAGACCGCAGGGCCCCTGCCTTTGTGAAAGTCAAGAATCTTGCCTGGGGCTGGTAATGCAATTGCTGGAAAAAAATTTTCATACAGTAGATAATAATAATGAAGACTAGCAAGGATATTGCTTGAGAAATTGTGTGCATTCGAATGTGTACATTTGTTAGGCTGGCTGGGATACAATATCTATATCGTATTAGTAAAGGGTTTTGCTCAATAGGATCAGATTGGTACAGCAAAACTGTTGTTGCTGAGGAACCCAGGCCTATGCTATCCTTATTTTTGGTAGTCTAGACTATGGACTAACTCTGCAGATTGAAGGCCCATTAGTGATTGGAGCATTTTGGAGTCACTACAGGAGTCCTTTCTATACTTTAGCTTTATCCAGAAAGAATAATGATCCAAGACTCTTCTGAAATGTGAACCCAAGTGTCATGACTGCTACACCAAGATTTGCTTCAAGTGTACACTGCCGATCTGAATTAAAATACTGATGCAGACACACACAAAATTTCAGTTCCATTGAAAATCTCAATAAGTTGAAGAAAATGTTTATTCAGAGTCAGAATGAAGATCCAATGCAATTCCTTCCCTTTCCCCTTTATACAGTGTTTTATTTTCAGAAACACTGGGAACAATTTGTTCTTCTTATAGTCATGAATGAGGTCCTTGGATTGGTGGGAGCAGAAGAGCAAGGCTCCTCCACCTACAGTGCACCGAGGTCTCCTTGGTTTGGGAACTCTTAAGGCAGCTTGCTTGGGAATGCAGTCAAGATGTCAGACAGGTCTCAGGTATGTTTCATCACACACATAGATATGTTCCCACAATGTTCTTTTGAGTTTATTGGATCAGCATTTTTTTGACATGTGTTGAAAATTCTCAAATTATTTATTTAAATGCTGCTAAATATTAAGTCATCCCTATAGAAATAAAGAACAGAGCCCAAATGGACTAGATGGTTTTCTTACAAAGCAATAACTTTGAGATGACTTACTCCCCCACGGGACTCAAGTTTGGTCTTAACATTTACCAAAAAAAGGTAATGTTAACAAATTCCTACATTAGAGCTTGTACATGTGGCAGCAGTGCCAACTGGAAGGATTTGGACTATGACTAATCCATTTCCAGTTCCCATTGTGACCATCTACACGAAGTTATGACCTCACGGGTTGAAAAATGTAGCTCTGGTTCAACTAAAAATGTACAGTCTTGGGTGGCGGAGGGGTGGGGCATGTTAGTCAATGTAATCCTATGGTCTTTGATGATATATAATGCACATAATCCTGTGACCTTAAAATTAGGAATTATTCCAGGAAACTCTATGGAGAACTGAGACATGTTTGCTGTGTTTCTAGAGGAGTGTTAATGTGGAAGACCTAGTCATATGAATTGGAAAAGGGTAGGTGAACTAAGCCACAGCTACTCTTTGATCTGTGCTCCTCACCTTCCAAATCCCTGCCTTCTTCTAACATAACCATCGAAGGAAAATGCTGGGGTGATCCCAAATTCAGGTATTTTAATGCATTCCCTGGTATTGGTTTATGGATTGGGAATACCTTTTCTTCTCTGCTGAAGCTATCACAGGCCTATGGATCATGAACAGTGCAATAGAAATAATAAACAACATTCATAAACTCTGCAGACAGTCAGATATTCTGCTGTTTTCAGCCTTGCTAAAGTATATGACACTCCTGCATCCACGCTGTTCAAGTAAGTAACATTAATGTGTGCCACCTGTATCTAAAAATTGAACAGTTTTTGGGTTTGAACTACCACATTTTCACATCCCAATACAAGGCTTAAACATTTGATAAGACAATTTCCTTTTTTCTTTCTTCTTCTTCTTCTTTTTTTTTTTTTTTTGTTTGTTTAATTGAATTCCTTTCTCTTCCTTGCTTTGTGTGTGATCCTACCTGCTGTCCTCATGTCAGTAAATCCGTTGACACAATGAGAACACTGTTGAAAGAGCATTGCCTGCTCTGGGACTGCTGGCGCAAAGCAAAGCAAATTTGACATAATTTCAATAATTTTATGACAGTACAGCTGCTTTCCTCCGTGCTGTTTTTGTGTCTCCACAAGCTTTTATCTCCCTTCTCGATTATCCTGGAGAGCTGACTGCCATCTAGTGATCCCTTTAACCACCTTGCTCCCTATTGTCACTTTACAATATGCTTGTCTTACAGCTCCAATCTTTTAGTTTATAGCCTGCCCTCTTTCTCTTTTTCCCTGGTGTTATGAGCAATATCAATTATAAAGCTTTGAAACACTGCCTACCAATCCCAGCAAAGGACAAACTAAATGTGATATTAAGTCATAATTTCAGTCCACATAATTTTTTTCTCCTTCTGTATTTTATAGAAGGGATATTGGATTTCTGTGTTTCACTATAACCTAGCTGTCAAATAAAATACTTCAGCAAGGGAGAAGGTTGTTTAACCCACCAGCAATGAACCATTGATTATGGTTGAATGTATTTAGCACTTTAATATGCCCATCTACCGTGGTACATGCTGTCCATGCTCTTTGGCTGTTTCTCTAAGTGAGCTGGTGCAGCTGCCTCTGTGTTGAGGGAACAGACAGAGCTCAACTGTTTCCAGCACCATGCCAAGAAAACCTGCTTGGAGCAAACCTAATGACTCCATGCTGCAAAAGGAAGTATCCTCACTGCACAAGCCCTTAAATGTCAGACATTCCCCAGGAGGTACTTCCCCCAGCAGTGACAAAATGAGACACTGTATATAGAAACACGGTCCTTTTTCTGAATTGTTTAGTCACCTAGTCCAAATTAGATGCAAACTGTCCTTAATTCATTAACATCTGAGCAAGGTTCAGAGGAAGTAAAACACTCTTACTGCTGAGAATCATGATAATTAATTTCTGAGTCCAATCCAATTAAAAAAGAACTTCAAAGGGACTTTAAGCAGGGAAATCTGAGATGTAAATTATTTGAAATATGAGGTGTTAAACTCTCTTCCAATACCGTCCTAGATATTCCCACTTCAGCAAGTGAAGGTCTTCCTGTCTCTTTGTCTGTGTGTTCATTTCGGAATGGATAGAGGAGGAGGATGACAAATATTTTACAGCAGCAGGCAAACACCCTGCTCTCCAGATTGGCAGGTAACCAGACTGCATATTTAAAAAAAAAAAAAAAAAAAAAGGCAAAACAACCAACAACTGTGAGCCTAATGTTGAGCTGGCAAATTTTTCCATGTATCAGAATAGCAATCATATCAAAAAGACAGGTGCTCAAAACCACTAGAGAAATCAGTGTGATTTATTCAAGGCATTCAGGGAATCCCAGACACGTGTTGGTCCTGGGAGAGGAACTGAAAGCTTAATTTTTCAGTGAGCAGAGAAAGAAGGAACAATTTGTCTGAAGACCATGAGGACTCTAGAAAACACAAATAATATCAAGGCATTGTGAATAGATTTGTTACAGGCACAAACATCACTCACATCCTAGTACCAGCCAGCCAAAGCATGGGCAGATATTAGGAAACACTGCACCTATGAAGGATTTTGCAAGTGACCTGGACTCATTTTCAGCCTCTGTCATTGCCCATTGATGATCAAAGGTAGTTGCTACTGTCTCCCTGCCTCAGTTTTACCATCTGGAAAAGGGGATAATTGTGGCAGCCTTTTTCAAGCATCTCAAGACCTATCAAGGTAAAACATAATTCAAAAGGAGTTTTCTGTAACAGAGCATACTCCAGGTATGCCTATAACACGGTGTCCTGGGTTAAGCTGAGAGAGTTAACTTTCTTCATAATAGCTAGCAAGATGGTGTGTTTTGGATTTGTGCTCAGAATAAAGCTGATAAAAAGTGATGTTTATGCTGCTGCCAAGGTTAGCAGACTGGAGAAGCTGGGAGGGAGCACAGCCCCAGTTACTAGCCCAGGATTTGATCTTAGGTTCAGGATTGAGACCCAGAGTGACCAATAATCTCTTCCATAACATACACGTCATGCCCAGTATATAGGTGAGGACCCTCTGGAAGATCGTCCCTTTTTGGTTCTGGATCTCTTTTGCTCCGGGTCATCTCACTCCAGGTGGTCGTTCTCCCAAGGCCTTTCCCCCCAACCCCAGTCAGCTCTCGGTCTGGGATGCTCAGACTATTATCTCCATTCTGTGAGTGTGGTTTCGGGACTCTCCCTGCTCTGGGATCATTAGCTGGGAACAGGTTGAGCCTTGGTCATCAGGTGGGGGGGCAGTGTCTCTGTGTATCACTCATTTGTATATTTGTATATAGTATTCTTTTCAATATTATTGTAGTTTAGTTATTAAATTGTCCTTATCTCAACCCATGAGTCCTTTTTTCCCTTTACCCCTTTAATTCTCTCCCCTATCCTCAGGTGTGAGGGGGAATTGCATGAGCGGGTGTGTAGCTTGGTCCCCAGCCAAGGGCAAACCCATCACACACAGTCAGTGCTGGAACTGCGGGTCATGGTCATGTCCCTAGCTCAGTTTCAAACTGCTCTCAAAACTCCTTCCTAAAAGCCAGTGAATGGGGTAAGCTGTACACCTCCTATTTTGCTTGCAGCACCTGGGCTGCTAGTTTTGAGGCCAGTTTGCCTACAAAATCTGAAGTCATGGGATTATGCTGTGAAGAAGGCACTTGCTCATGCTGGGCATTTGCATTGCTGGCAGAAAACCTTCACACCTAGGAATTTGCTGCTAAGCATAGCAGCGAACAGTGGAGATGTTTCAATCCGGCTGTAGCAGCAGGTGGCTTTGCAATAATTAGTCACATTCTTTCCCCTTCACAGAAATCAATTCATTTCCGCATTGTGTCTCTGTGTCTGTCGTATTGATTAGTGATACACAGCACACCCCAGAGAAGCCATTCCTGGTCTCTTTAAGTTAACATGCAGGAAAATATGCTGTGAAAATTGACTACCCAAGCAAAGTGGCCAAGCAAAACAGAAAGTGAAGTCCCCAGGAGACAGCCTGTCATGTCTGTGAACCTGTCCTCTTGTAGTTGGCTACAGCCAAACTGCAAACCAAAGTGCCACAGGGATCTGCCCCAGGGAAGCGTTCACAGGGTGGTACGAGCCCCAGAGACCCAAAGGTTTATGGTCCCGGGAGCTGGTGTCTCCTGGTTGTGAGGCTCGGGGTTCACCCCAGTTGGAGCTAAAGTGAGACCTTGTCCCAAGGCAACCTGAAAGACTGGTGCAAGTGAGCTTTTGCAAAAAAAACAAGCTGTCCTTGAGAGATGGCACCTGTCTCAGCAGATGTCATTGATA
>NW_010126109.1:4185-10411 GCF_000699245.1 Pterocles gutturalis | reverse complement strand
TCAGCAGGAGCGACACTTCACACAACAGCAGCCAGTGTCACGGAGGACCATCCACCTTGCAGACTGGACTAATTAAAGGACTGCTCCTCTGCCAGCTGGACAATCAATGTCTTTTGTACTATTATGGAAACTAATCATTTGCTGGATACCTCTATGAAGTAAAATAACTCTTAAGGCCCTTAGATTAAAACAAACAAACAAACAAACAACAAAACCTTTGATGGATGTAGAGAATATTTCCTGATTTCCTGGGTTAATACAGCATCAGAATTTGAGAAGTCTTGAAAATGTTGGTTTCCACATGCTCGAATGAAGGAATTAATTCCTTCCAAATGGTACCCAGTATTCCACTGGGCTGCTGAGAAAGCACCAGGAATTGAATTGTAGCATCAGTTGCTTCATGTTGCTTCCAGTGATGATGAAGCAATTTTTCCTATTATAAGTGAACATTTTGTAACTCACTTGTCTTATTTGGGCTGCAAAACAGTTTGCCTAGAGATGTTTATTATTTACTCAATACTTAATTGCCACACTAGAATGCATTCACAGAAAAACACATACCAATTTTTATTGTCAATCGGGTGGTTCTGTTTTTCTTTAAGAAGCAAACAAATAAAATATTTCCTGTTGTGTTGTAGTTATCCATTGATCCTTAGGCAAAAATAGAGCAAAAGTTCAGAATAATACGGCTGTGATATAGTACACACACAGTTTTATTGTAGAATTGCTTTTGTCCATTTATGTTCCTGATTGGCTGCTTGGGCAGAAGGAAATTAAGCCGTAAAGAATAAGTTGCTGTACATGATATTTCATTTCTGGAGTAATGGCAATGGAAATGTGCAGGCTGAGGGCCCCATACGTTCATCTCCCCTGGTATCCAGAAGTGAAATGAAATGTCACATACAGCTGCCCTAGCCTTCCACAGCTTATTTCACTGTAACATTTCAGTAAAACACAAGATTAAAAGGAAGCCCAAACCCTCACCCGATGTTGCTTCAAACAGCTTTGGTGTGACTCTTTTTTTTATTACACAGATGACAGCTCCCTACTTTATCTCTCTGGCCATTGCTTTTATGTCTGTCTGACTATCACATCGTTTCACTCGGCAGCAAATGGGCAACAGTGTGTATGTACTGCTATTGCTTAAGAACTGGTCTGAATGGTTCCCCTAAGCTGGAGTGCGCTTGAATAGTCTTGCTACTGCATAGTCCTTGCATGTCTTTGAGCAAGAGGCTAACTAACCACAGCATGAATGTGCTGTAAGAAATCAAATCTATTCTCTGAACAGCACTTCTCTGTTCTTTTACTTAATTTTCTTTTTTTTTTTTTTTTTCTTTTCGTACAGGAACAATTAGCAAAAGAGAATAGAAAGAAAATAATTCCCTTAAAATACCCCTGTAACTTTATAAAGTACAGATTTGAAATGGAGTTTGATAAGTAGCTCATTTATTCTTTTGCAGGCACCTTTGCTTTTTTCTGCAGTGAAAGAGAACATTTTCTTTTCATGGCCACTGGGATGCCAGCAGGGGGTTGACTTCAATGAGAGCTACATTTAGCCGTAAATTTAGATGTGGTGCCAAACTGTCATGATTAAGGAATTACATTACGTTGGGTCTTGAAAGGTGAACAGAAATATTATTAAGAAAAAAATGACATTCCGCTACATAGCGAGGCAAAATGTCCTCATATGTATTGTTAGCAGACACTTCAGTCATTTTTTCCTAAGTATAAATTTTCTCCCTTAATCGTTTTACTGCATTGCTGGTCCATTGCTGGTCTTCTGCATGGAGCCATCCCAAAGACTCCTGCAGTCCCCAGCACTCCATCTCTTCTCATCAACAGGTACTGGACAGGCTTGGCTGTGAGCTGTCCCAGTGATTCCCGTGTGAGGGAATCAGCAGAATTCCTGATGGCTGCTGAAGAGTGAAACCTGTTGATACGAGCAGGAGAAGATGGGTTTTTTGCCCCTGAAGTTCATAAAAACATTTTTAAAGTATTTTTAATCTGAGAAACAGCTTCTCTTCTTTCAAGAAAAACATCTATTGAAATATATATAAACACAAACACAGAATCAAAAATTGCATTAAAAAAAGAAATCCTCAGTCACATTTCAGGAATCTACTGAGTTTTTGTCAATACAGATTAAAAGTTAAAAATAATGTGAGTTTCAGTGTAGAAGGCTATTGTCTGTCAGAGATACTGACTGGATGGCTGAGCAGCAGTATATTAATCCATAAAGAATATGGCTTAATCTTTTCATTGGTTATCATATATTATATTGTATCTAGTATATATGTACAGTACATATAGAGTAGATTATTTTTATACACGGTTTCAAATTTTTATGTATGTTTATATATACAAAAATATGCTAATATAAAATAAACAAGGCTAATATACAATAGAAATTAAAATATGTATATAAATATATTCACACACAAATATTTATGTTTAAACATACACACGAGTGGATATATTACGATATGATATATGTTATATATGTTATGTGTTATGTGTTATATATGTTATATGCTACATGATATATACACATATTCATTGAAGTTAAGGAAATTGGATAGTGTTGGTGCTGTCATGTGCCCTTCACACTGTCTTGATTATCCTGAATCCACAGTCTGTTTCAGTGTCCTCGTTATCCTTATTAGTATCACTGTTCACCTTTGCAGACCATTGTCAATCCTAGAGTGATACACAGTAGGATATTTACCACAGGCAGAAGAATCTCAAGTTGGGGAATCTTCCTTTAGTTAATTTATAGCCAGCCAACACAAGCACCTGGTAACTGATCTGGATATTGAGAAAAGAAGAAAAAGAAGAAAAATATTAAATTTTAAAAATTTGCAGAAATATCTGTCATCTCCCCTTTTCCCCACCACATGGTCACCTGGTCACCTTACAGCCACAGTCCCTCTAGATGTTACTGCCCCTGCATGGGTTGTTCCTGGCTGCAGTCCCTCAAGGGTGTTCCTGCCCTGGCATGGGTCACCATGGCCACGGTCCCTCAGGGGTGTCCCTACCCCAACGCTGAGCACCCATGGCCACAGTTCCTCGTGGGTTTCTCTAGCCATTTCAGCATTGATTGCCCTCTCATCCCCCGAGAGTGTGTCTCTAGTTCTAGACACTGCCAGTTTCTTTCTTAAATTTGCTTGAATGCATTAAACAACATTTTTTCTTGCACATACCCAGCCTATCCTTTACACGATAGTAATGTCTTCTATCATTATGTCTTTGAAATCTAGCCCGTCCTGGATAAGGGTGGTTTCACCTTCACCCTGCTTCATTCTTCATTCCACTCTGTGAGTCCTGCCCTCTGATGTACGCAAAGGAGCCATTTGCAAGCAACATACACTTTGAGGTACTTTGTCCCACTTATGGGGAAAGTCCTGGGAAGTCTGCAGCTCATGGCGTGTTAATGACATGGCTGTTAAGAGTACTTGGCGGTGGCTTCTTCATCATATTTCCTGATGGCTGGTGATCAGACTGTGCATCCAGCTTGTGCCTGGAAGTGTCATACTGGCATCATTCTGTTCCAAGGAGCAGAGCCATCAATTTATTTTTTTTTCCTCAGCAAATCATTTTCTTGTTCCCCCTGGGCTTCTTTTGGCAAATGTGCTGGTCAATGGCTTTGCATCGCTCCTGGAGTCCCGGACATCAGCTATAGCCAGTCTGCAGAAGTGCAACACTGCAGAAATGGTGTTCACTTGGAACTGCCTTTAATCTTACAGAAGCTGTTTCTTTGGTCTTTCCCCACTCATTATGTGGTGACTTTATTAATAGCTCTTGGCCTTCTGACACAATGTGCTCATCCATGGATGGCAAACCTTTTAGATATTGGCAGCAAATTTAGCTTAAAAAGCACCCCAACTCCCTCATTACTGATGGTGCCAAGACTAATCTCTGTCAGTGTCAAATTCGGTAACAGGGCCAAGGACTTATCATTGCTTCTCTAATTTGAATTTTAGATCTATTCTCTTCCTTTTCAATCCAATCTTGTCTATTTAGTCATTTTCCCTTGGTACTTAGCCATATGCTGAGGAATCCCATTCTTTTATGGATCTGAATCAAGACAGGGAGACCTGTTCTCTCTAAATTCTGACCTTAGGTTGGTTAAATTTTGTCTTTTCAATCTGAACGTGATGACGTGAACTTCTGTGCTCTCTACTCCCTGCTGAGAGGAAACAGTCAGTGTGCATTAGCTTGCATGGTGTCAGGATGTATGGATTCTGCTACTGTACGGTGAGTCCGCATGCATGTGCAGGAAACTATATAGACTTTCAGGAGAATGAGCCTATGAGCAACACACGCTCATGGACTCCTTTTATTGTAGATAAGTGGCTTATCTTTTCACTCTATGCTGCAGATTTTTTCACTGTTATTTCCTGCCCACCTTGCAATAATTGTGCGAAAATTAGTTGGTGAGTGTTTACAAAATACTCCAGACATAAAACTGCTAGATAAGCACTAAATATTATTTTAATTAGAATTAATAACAACAATAGAACTAGACTGAGAGTCTTTCCATGACCATAATGCACGTTTTCAGAGGGAGACCTTAAACTGACCTGAATATTTAGCTAGTTACAGCTACATAGCACATATAATTAAAAATAAATTACTATCAGGGTTCTAAAAGTAATTGAAAATCATATTAATAAATTTAGAAGGGAAAGAAAAAAGAGCTCAGTGCAAAAAACCAAACCAGCTCGGCTAGCCATCCCAAGGGTTTCTGAACAAGTGCAGAGGGTTGAAACCTACAGCATATAGAACAAACAAACCTGTAAATCTCTGAACACCACTGGCAATTCTTACTGCTTGCCTAAAGACCTGACCTCTTAAGAAATGGAGCAGAATCAAATGTGGCCAGGTGTGTCTAGCAGGAAGCAAGATGTAACCACCCCTTGAGACAAAAGAGAGTGCAAAATATGATGACAGCAGTTTGCAGGTAGATGAGGTCATGCTCTGTTTGGATTAAGTGCAGTTGGAAGCTGAAAAGGGCCTTTACTGTCTTCTTTATCACAGAATCAAAAGCACTCAGGTGGTTGATTGTAACAACTCCCCCATGCTATATGCACAGCCAATGGCTTAAATTCGGCCCCTCTCCAGCTCAAGATAGGACCCTCCATCCGGAAACTCCATTATTTATCACTTGGGCTTAAAATAGACATAGCTGACAAAATGTAGGCTAAATAAGTAGACAGTGAGGTGAAAACTGGCTGGGTGTACAGGCCCAGAGGACTGTGATCAGTGGCACAAAGTCCTGCTGGAGGCCAGTCACTAGTGGTGTGTCCCAGGGTCAATGCAGGGGCCAGTACTGTTCAACAACTTCATTAATGACCAGGATGATGGGAGAGAATGCACTCTCAGCAAGTTCACAGATGATACGAAACTGGGAGAAGTGACTGATACACCAGAGGGACCATCCAGAGGGACCTCGGCAGACTGGAGAAATGGGCTGACAGGAACCTCATGGAGATCAACAAGGGGAAATGCCAAGTCTGTCCCCAGGGAGGAATAACCTCAGGCACCAGTACACACTGGTGAGCAACTGGCTGGAAAGCAGCTTTGCACAGAAGGACTTCAGGGTCTTGGTGGGCAGCAAGCTGACTATGAGCCAGCAAAGTGCTCTCATGGCAAAGAAGGCCAGCAGCCTCTTTGCATGAGGAAAAGCGTTGCCAACATGTCAAGGGGGTGACCCCTGCCCTCTGCTCAGCACTGGTGAGGCCACATCTGGAGTGCTGTGTCCTGTTCTGGGCTCTTCATGTACAAGAGAGACATGGACATGCTGGAGAGAGTCTAGCAAAGGGCCATGAAGGTCGTTAAGCAACTGGAGCATCCTTGACACAAGAAGAGGCTGAGAGAGCTGGGACTGTTCAGCCTCTGGAGAAAAGAAGGCTGAGTAGGATCTTATCCATGTGGATAAATGCCTGATGGGGGGACTAAAGAAGATGGAGCCAGGCTCTTTTTTTCTTTGAACAATGGGCACAGAGGCTGTCACACTGCAGCTCCTTTTCCGAGGTCTGCTCTGTACACATTGTTAGAGGTACGTGCTTAGGAAGACAAGTAGAGCAGAAGTGCTGCCTCTAAAGAGCTCAGATTCAGGCCACAATTTGCAAGTTAGAGGACAGCAAATTTTCAGGATTAGCTCGAATTTTGTAATTCAAAAGCCTGTTGGTGCTACCAACTGTGCTTAGGGAAATCTCTCAAAGTC
>NW_010126109.1:0-4154 GCF_000699245.1 Pterocles gutturalis | reverse complement strand
CAGCAGGAACCATATCAGTCAGGTTCAGGAAAAAAGAACACAAGCATAGGAATGCAAACACTTCCTGGGATATTCAGTGGCTTACTTGGGCCAAACTTTCCTGTTCACAAGGTAGAAAAGGAAGTGGGAAAGACTGAGCACTAACTCTATTAACAGCTTAGGCATTATTTGCTGTGCAGAAACAGGCAGTCACTACATTGTCAGTGGGTTAAGGCCCTGAGAAAAGTGTCTAGATTCTGTTAGAAGAGAAGCTTGGAGAAAGAGAGAATCCTGTACTGACAGAAAAGGTTGGATATCATAGTCAAGAGAAGGCTGGGACCAAGAGGAAGAAGAGCCGAAACTTAGACACTGCAAGACCCTGGGGAAAAAAAAAAAAAAAAACAAAAAAAAAAAAACAAAAAAAAAAAAAACAACCCACCAAAAACCAAAACCAACTGTGTCAAAAAGAAAAAGACCAACATGGTAAGAAAGAAAATCTGTTACTTTGGACTAGGTGCTAAGGGAGAGAAAGAAAATCAAAGCATAACACCCTTACTTATGCAGATGTGCATCAGCTACTACAGGGATGAGAACTGGGTGAGAAAGAGAGAGTCTCAGTAGGAAGGATTCAAAGGAGGTGTTGGAGGTAGAGGTGCTCAGGAGATTGGTTACTCACTGACAAGGAATTTGTGCCAGCCCCACACTTGTGCAGCTGTGCTACCACCAGTACTGGTACAGATTTCTTTCCTCATCTCTGATTTTAGTATCTGTGCAAATGGCCTCAGCAGTGCATGAATTACTATTAATAACAATGGTATGATTGCTCTTCATCTGCATAGAGTCTGTTATCCAACTCTTTCCTACTTCGTGCTAGGTTGCTCACTCCCTAAGCTTGGCAACCAAGAGCTGCTGCACTAAACTTCAGTAAAATGAGAGTCTTGACTGTTCATGGTTTAATCAATAATAGATTTAGGAGATGAAGGCGCCTGTGCTCTTCATTTTTGAATCTCAAGCCCCATCTGCTGCTCACTCACTGATTTGGTCTCTCTCCCATGAATGCCTCTCTGATGATCTTGTTGTTTATTGCTAGTAAAATACTTGCCACTCAAGAGTTCAGTCAAGTACATACTTTTGCGGTCTTACCAATTAAAGAAAACATTGGTATTGCCAAAATACACTCTCTTTTGCATCATAAATGCTGCCTGGTATGACATGAATGTTTATTTTTGAGCATTTTTTACCTGAAAAAACCTACAGGGAGACTGCAAAATCAAACAGAGGAGATCTGGATGAGGCCATCCTTCCTCCATCTAGTATTTACCTTTCTGCAGATGAATGAGGTCTAAACTAATCTGTACTTCTAGAAAGCACATTTACATCTGAGAGTTACTCACACAGTCCACTGCACATAAGGTCTACAGAACTTGGCCAGAAATGAGGGCAGAGCCCCAAATACATTTCATTTGCTGTCTCTTGCTACTCCAGTTCCACAGCTGCACATAGAGAGCAGGCATGAACATGTTAGGCAACTCTCATGGCTTTTCTTAGGAACAGTCAGCAGCAGACTATCAATATAGATGCTCCAGTGCTGACAATTAGCAATAGGGAAGGACACACATAGGTTGCACTAAGTGCCCCATTAGCAGAGCATCTGACTGCTGCTTCTCTCCATAGTGGGCTAAAACTGGCCCAGCTGCACCAATTGCTCTCTGCTGACTGCTGCATCAGGACTGCTCTTGAGTGTAAACAAGCCTCAAACCTTCTGCGTGCAAAGTTTTTACGCACACACAACAGTAATGTAGGAACTGTACAAGTGAAAGTATGGGTGTTCTGTTCTTGGGTACCACTTCCTGGTGCCCACTGAACTGTGGCAGCTGCTCGAGTGATGAGACCCCTGACTGATCCAGGCAGATCCTAACAACACTGATATGGGCAAGGCAGGAAGATTTGTGGAGCTTGGTCCCAAGAGTTTTACAACAACTTTCCAGTAATGTTTCGGTGTGCTATTATCTGCAGGACATAGTGAACAAAAGCTGCAAAATCTGTTACCAACAAACTCTCTCCCCCAAAACCAGACCACTAAACAGAGAAAATCTCCTATCAAATTTTAACTCAGAAAATAGCTTTGGCTTGGCCGTAATGTAAGTGGGTGCAAATCCCTCAAGGTGGATGAAATTCCACCCTTTTACACCAAGATTAAGCATTTCTCAGAAAAAGTAACTCTTGCTTACAACAAGGCCACTCACTGCTATCACATAGAGGGATTCACACTGAAATACTGAAAATCTTCATGGGAAACAGAGGTGGGGCACCTGCAGCCTACAGATTTAGCATGCACTGTCACTTCATCTCATGACAGCTATGGGTGCATAATTTTTTTTAATGGCATTCATGTGAGATAACAGGAAGGTGCACATTGATTTGTGGCTCACCAAAAATTATAGAAGAGCACAGTATTTCAAACATCTGAGGGAGACCCAAACACAGTTCCCTGTGTAACTAGAGGATGTACTTGTAAAGTAACTACAGAGTGACATTTTAAAAGCAACTGTACTGATTCAGCTTCTAATACAGAGGACAAACTATTACCTCAAAAGCTGCTCGTTGCAGTTGTGTTCATCCTGGAGAGGGTTTGTATAGCTTTAACAATATTGGTGCTGTTAAGGGAAAACAATTTCTGTGTGTGGACTTGAAAATTGAACTCAGTTTCCTAAGTGAAACTGATGCACCCACTAGAAGACCTCCTTGTTACAGTTGTGAAGATAAGCTTTTTTTGCTGTCTGTAGCTTTGCCTCTCTTGCACATTGTGTATTGCTGCTTACTTTTCTTACTAATTGTAGCATATTGGCATGAATATTGGATGATGATCTGGAGATGCTTAGCACCTCAGGAAAAATGATTGCAGCATGACCTCAAGTGTAAACCGTCACCTTATTTTTATGCATGGCAGCTACTTTACTCTGTGTTTTTAATAGGGCTAACACCTTATTTCCTCCATCTCATTTATTGGAGACTGCTATGTGAATGAGATTTGGGCATTTTTTCCCTAAACCCAGTAAATTGCTGGTCCATCTCTTTAATGTGCATGTCCTCCTTTTATAGCATTTTAGATTCTACCAAACTTGATTATCTGGGGAAAGTGCAAGGAAGCTTTGCTCCTGTTAACAGGTTTAGTTGCCCATGACAAGACAGACAATGGTTTAACTCTCCATCCTACTGCATGTGAATTTTATGGTGCCTGCATAATGCTGGTGTAAGAGAAGAGCTGGAGTCAGGCCCTTCACTTTACATTCCCAGCTCATCTTTTTTCCCCTTGCAGAATCACACAGATACAGCAGCTGCTGTGTGTCTGCAAAATTACACTCTGTTACATAGCTTTTGGCTTAACTGTCCTGTCATATTGTATCGCATCCTCACAACATGGCATGTATTTTAAAAGAAACAACAAAACTGCAATACAGCACAGTACAGCAATCCCACAAGAACAGGCAAGTACGGAGAATGGAAAGTATAAACTGTTAATTGCCATTTGCTGCTACGTGCCCACACTGCACACAGGTGAAGTTGATGCATTCAAAGCAAATTTGAGCATAATTTTCTGTGAGAGGTCGGCCTTTATTTCCTTTATGTTTTCAGATCCATTGCTAATCATAAACAAACATTTATTTTTTCCTAACACATACCTGAATTGAAAGATGTGATTAACGCCAGATGCATTTTTACATATGAATAATATATTCACTAAAGAAAAACATGCTTTAGACTGCCAGTATTTGAATTCTTGCCAAAATCCAGGAATATTTACAGATTAAATCAAACATGGTTTTGTTTTGTTTTGGTTTGGGTTTTTTGTGGAGGATGCAATTCTAATGATTTCTTTTTTAATACTGGAACAATCAAAATATTTCAAAATTCTGAAATATATGTAGTATGCTATACATAGTATGCGTAGTATTCCTCTAGTGGTATTTCAGGACTAACATTTCAAGAAAAATACACAAAACCAAAAGACAATATCTCATTTGGGATTGAATGAAAAGGATTTCTGTCACTTGAAATGCATTTTCTTCATTATATTTTTGTTTCAGCTGTCAAGCTAAAAAAAAAAAAAAAGAGAGATAGTGTTATTAGCAAGGCCATAGATTAAATCACAGAATCACAGAATCACACACAGA
>NW_010126108.1:19179-29286 GCF_000699245.1 Pterocles gutturalis | reverse complement strand
GAAGCTTTTAATTTTTTTAAATAGCCAGGTAAAATCTTTAGAGGAAGTTTAAAAAACAATGGAATCACAAACACAAGTGAAAACAATATATCTGGACAAGATGTTTTAATAAATTATTTTAGTATTAAAGATATTCTATTTAGGTAACAAAACTCCATTTAACATAGCTCAGACAATTCAAAACACTACTTGCACTGTGTCTAGTATGGGAATGGGGAAGGAAGTGGAAAAAAACTGAAGCTTTATATCAACCAGTATTTTACTTAATGAAATGTGCAAAGCCAGTCTCATTTCCCACTGTATGTGGATTAGGGTGTTGCAGATAATCTCTGAAGCCCATGCATCAGCTCATCTACAAGAGGATGTGCAGTCATACACGTATGATCACTAGCTGAAAGGAACACCACACTGTTTTGTCAGAATTATGTGCCAGTGGTTGCCTTATGCTTAAAGGCTAAAAACCTTAAAGACAATAATCTCTAGCTAATTTGCAATAAAATAAAAAAAAATTCATGATACATTTCATCAAAATGTTCCTGTATAATATACCAGAACACAAGTCTTAAAAATTTAACTCCAAATCTGTTCAATGAAAAATAATTAAAAGAAGAAATTACCAACTTCATTGAACTGTTGCAGTTGTCAAAATATTCCATAGATCCTAATGCTGTAAAATATGTAACAACATTTAAACCACAAAAACCTTTTCAACCTTTCAAATGCACAATGAACATCTTTTTCTGGGAAAGTGGGTCAGCATTAGTTATGGGATGCTGCATTGATAATTGTATGGTTAGACATGTATAATAAATTGAGACAAGTTCTTTTGTTAAAAAAAGAAAGAGGGAGAAAGGGATCATGCTTTCTTCAAAAATATAAATACATAATATTTCACTCTTTTTTTTCCCCAGTTGAAAAAAATTCCTAGCCCTTCAACAAAAAAATGGCTTTACTAGGAGCACACAAAATTGGTGGGTGAAAGACTCAATGCAAACTCCACATCAACCTGTTACAAAAAGGGTTTCTTTTTAAAATTTACGTCTCATATTTTGGGAAGAAAATCTTCTGTATACAAACTGAGATGATGCATTTTTAGTCCTTGAGGTTCCACACACTTGAATAGGTACTTTGTATCCAACACAAAAGCATTGTTACTGAAATTAGACTGCTCATTTACCTAAAATATTTGCCTAAGTAATTGTATGACTCAGACCTCAGTATGGATTTAACATAATGTGTAACTAAAACAGAACACTTTGCTTCCACACGCAAGATGATGATTAAAAACCATATTAGCTTCCCTCTTTCAGCAGCTGACAGAGGTATTCTGCTCCTCCTAAAAAGCTGAAGAGACACAGAGGCATCACACTTTCTACGATTAAAATCCAATTGCAAAGAAAATCCTAACATTAAGAATACCGAGCAACTTTTCCATAATAATTTAAACAAATATAAGAGTCAAGAAAACTTGTGTTCTTGCACAAGTACTTCTTATTTTTAGCTTGATTGTATAAGCTTATGAGGCCAGGGGCACTGCGACAATATTTCTTAAAAAACATTTTTATTTAAGTTCAGATGAATTCACCTGTCTAGGACATCAAAGGAAATGCTCCATGCACTAAATTCCACAAACACTTAGTACATTTACTGGAACATATGTTCATATACACACTTACTGTATGCATGCTTGTGTGTATATACATATGAAAAAACACTTCTAAATGAATACAAAAATAAATTGAGAATGTTAAGATTGAAGCAGTTTGATAGGCAGAAAATTCAAACCTGAAGACCGCTCAATACAATTTTGCAAACACTTAAAACCAAAATGGACACTACAGCTGCCAATCATAAATTTGAATTTTTTGACTGTGTCAGGTTTTAGTTATCTTCCCTTTTTTTTTTCCCCCCTTTTTAAAACAAGGTACTTTTATTATTTGTATTTCTACTAGAAAAATATAAGCATTTGCATAGGTTGCATGCCTACATGTACATAGGAAAGAAGAGACCCATGGATACTTACGAAAGCTTGCAACAACAAAATTAGGCAATATTTATTAGAAAAGTAGTTCATGTTAGCTACTTTTCATTGATCAACTTTCAGTGTTTATAGAATTAGACCACATAAGCTCTTACCATGTGCCTCTCATGAAAATAGTTTTTCAGTTTTGAATCTGAGCCAAGCTAATAAAAAACACCTGGATCATAAGAAGTTTATAATCTTCTAATAGAAGATTATTTAAAAAATAACTTCTGGAATTTTTGAATCCAAATTTATAACCAAACACTATACTGTGATGAAAACATCCAGAAAAAAAAATCATAACAATCAGAGTGCAAGAAAACATTGTTTACATTTGTGCATTTTACATTAACTTAACTATTAATGTCTCTATTTTAGTTTTCTGTACTTACACATGGTTTTAATTTTTTTTGTTAATCTGGGCCTGTTCTGTGAGAACTGGTGTCTTGACTGCTTAGCATGTCGTTTTCAGCTCTGAAATACTTGAGAGCACACTGTCACAGACAGCATTTGACCCACTAAGACCAATACTATTACTGTTTCGAATACATGTAAGAATTATTTTTGTGTCCTTCAGGTATTAAATACTTGCGTACGTGACCACTGTATACATGTCATTTCAAGTATCACTACTCCATTTTCTGTGTCAAATGGCAGCCAATACATTTGAGTTTATACAAAAAGCAAGTGCAGAATAATGTGAACATACATTCTATCCAAAATTAGTTACTACATGAAAATGAATAATCCAGGAAGAGAGGAAACCACCAAAATAAAGACAAGTATCTGGCAGAGAAGATCACAACACCGACACGTTTTAAAGTGGTATGTATGCACATCTACACATCAGTCTATCAGGAAGGATAACGAGTGGGTAGCATAGAGCAATTAAGCTAAATCTGTGCTATTTATTGTAACTATATTGTCAAATAAACCCAATAAACCATGCATTTTCCCCACCCCTCAAGTGTTAGACCAGAACTGTATAGGTTTCCTAATAACTGTATCCTGAAAGCAAACAGACCCTTGGCACAGCTGGACAGATTTTTCTAACACTCTTTGCCTCATTTATTTTATGACTTATCAGCATAGCTAGAAAGCTCTTAAGTATATCAGACACACTTCTTTATGTTTTGTACAAAAAAGAAAAGCTGTAATTGAAATGTTTCTTTCAGGGTCAGTGAGATCAGCATTTTCATGTTCTTGTACACCACATTTTTTGCAAGGACTATGAATATTGCTATGCACTGCTCCCCCCAACATGTCTAAATGCTTCCCACATTAATTCATCACCATAGAATACCTCCCTTCGCCAAGCATTCCAGTCTGTCGTCACTGTCTATGTAAGACTGCCCAGGGAAGCTGTGGATGCCCCATCCCTGGAGGTGTTCAAGGCCAGGCTGGATGAGGCTTTGAGCAACCTGGGCTAGTGGAGGGTGTCCCTGCCCATGGCAGGGGGGTTGGAACTACATGATCTTTAAGGTCCTTTCCAACCCAAACCAGTCTATGATTCTGCATGTGGTTGTCAGCACTTAGAGGATGTCTATACACTGTATTTGCCCAAACCTTTGCTGTTATTATACTAGGAAAGCTTTTATCTACAGATGAAATCTTAAAGCATACAGTAAAAATTACTTCAGATCAATCCCTTGTCCTCTGGTGAATCCTTCCACAGCTATCTATTGTCTTCTACGTATTTCACTCTGAACCCTTCCTCTGCATCTCATTTGCACCTTTAACGCCCTACCCTCCCCAGTCAGTACAGGCACATGGAAGTGGGCCACTGCTGACACAACCACAGGTATTCCTGGAGTTGACACACTCCGAGAAAAAACAACAGACCAAAGCATTAAAATCTACCCATACTACAGGCAATAAAGACTTTCCCCAGTCGATGTGATGTACAGAAAGCCGTGTGGTTACAGAGCACTGAATCTGTACCGAATCTGTACCGGAGCTGAATCATCTTTCCAGCACCTGGATTTCGTTTGAGACATGAAAGAATTTACCATTTTAGCTAATCTCACTTTTCCACAACTCCTGTAACTGCCACTACAATTTTATTTTGATAATATAATATATTTAAACTATTATAACTATGTAATTTATATAACCAGTAATAAGGGCAAATGGCCGTACTATTACAAACAAGGGAAAAGGTCCTTATGGTTTTTCAAAAATTTTGTTTCACTAAAACTGGCCCATAGGATGTCCTTTTGCTAAAGCATTTTTATTGTAGATACATGCTTTAAATTGCTGGAACAGTCTGTGGAGTGTAATGTCAGTACAGTTAGAACAGAGCTGTGAGTTAAGGCACCAAAACATAAATACATCGTAGTTCCAAGCACATGACAATAGGAGAATCATTTAAGCTGGTGAAAGTACGATGTAGTCATGCCTAAGTAAGCCAAACAAATGTAAGACTTAACATGCACATACACTTATAATATTTATTATTATGAATAGCAAGGACTAAACATAACATTAGAGTTCAGGTCTATGCTCTGTTCCAAGGTGCGTATGCCAAATTCTTAATGCCGTCAGAACTGGGTATATGATGCTAAGAACCCTTTTTCCCCTGAAAATGTTAATTTATTACAATTATGACAAAAAGATTACTCCAAGTTTCATCTCATATCCACAAGTAATCATAATTTACGTCACATTCTAAGGGCATTTGAGTGCAAGATCATGCATAGTAACAGCTGCTAAATTCAGTATGACGTACGAATAACTTTGAAAGACTTTCAGCAATTTCTCAGAGATAAAATAATGAATAACAAAGGAGGTAAAAGCATTCTTAACACTGAAATACAGCAACAACCTCTCCATAGATATCAACTTGCTATCGCTAGATAAACCTGTCATGCATGGTGACTTCGGCCATGTTTAGTAGTCCCTTAATTTTCGTGGACTCTAGTAGCCACACACAGTCTTCAAAATATGCAAGTAACACCTTAAATAAATAGAATAAATGCAAGGAACTGAAGGCAAAACATGGGTTAGTGAAGCCACCTTTTCCAGAAAAAAAGGTCTTAGATTAGATAAAATATAAGCGTGAATTACTTAAATCACTGAACAGTTAGTAGGAATATTGTTAAATTGCAGATTGTAAAGAAGTTATTTCACAAAAAACACAACTACTTTGTACCCGTGATGCTCTATGTAATTTTCTTCAGAATATGTTTAGTTTGATTAGTTATTCAAATGATAAATGGTATCTTAGTGTAAGCAGTACATAAAATAATCTACATTTTAATCACACTGGAAACAAATAATGGAGTGTGATAAGTATGATACGCATCCATTAGACGTGCAGCTACCACATGCAACAACATCAGTGCAATGCAGTACTCTTCATAAGAACATTACAGCAAAAAAAATAAATAAAAATAAAAAACACCCAGCAAAAACAATCCCCCAACTCTCTAACAAATGTCACAATTGCATGCAGTAAACAAATCCACATTATCTATTTAGAAGTACACCATTTATCAAGAACTATGTGCCTTTGGCAAGAGGCACATGCTTTTGTTTTGCTTTATCACCTGTAGGGCATGTTGTACCCTAGTACATTTTGACATTTCAGACAGATGTGTTAGGTCAGATTTTAAAATTCACTATTGTCCAAGTGAATTTCAATGATCAGTCAACCTTTAAAAAATATTAAATGTGAATAAATTTACCTGTCATATTTAAGGCCATTTTCTTTCACCTACAGCTATTAAAGATAAATGTCTTTAAGCAGGAGCTCTTACACCTTCTTTAAATATAAAATGACAGAATATCATGATCTAAGTAATTTTAAAATCAACAATTTGGAAATAGGAGATAGGAAACACAGTGTAGCTAATGGACTTTGACATAACCAAGACAAAGGCTGTAAACAAGATTTTTAGACTTCTGAAGTAACAGCAATAAGTTTTCTGCTTCAAAACTCCAGTGGACCGACATGCTCCCCACAATTCTAAGCAGGTACCCTTAAAAAAAATATAATTTTTTTGTACCGGTGGCTACCAAAAAAAAAAGGCAGAAAATACAAGTATCTGGCAAACATTAGCATTACACAGAATTTACACCATTCACAACTGCAAGAGATGTATACAGCTATTCTAAGGAAAAATAACATACAACTTTCCAAAAGTCACAAGATCACGAATTTAGGACATTAAGTCATTATTCAGCTGTGGTTTACTCAGCAAAATACAGGTAACTGTTTCCAAACACACATTTAAGAAAGCACATTTCACAGCCCAACAGAAACTATGTAACACAGAAGTTAAGCATAATTTAGTTGCACAGTCGTTAATAGTGGACAAATTTAGTATTAAGACTGACATGTCTGACTGTGGCTGCATTGCTCCTGTACAAAGAATAGGATCTCCCATTTCTGCTGCACAGCAAGAAATACTCTTGTAACTTTATGCTATATAAGAGCATTAGACACTGAGAAACATATTTCTGAGTGCCATAAATCATATTCCTGAGGACATACTCTTAGAATTTAACAAGTATGAAGCAATTCTCTCAAGAGAATATCAAATCAAGGGTTGTGAAGTTAAGGGTAATAAAATAAGGAAAGAGTCTTTCAGCTGCACTGTTACTTTTTAAAATTGCTAGTCTAATATTGCATTTGTTTGGAAGTGTTACTATTTCCAAAACACCAGAGCTTGTGGACCCGCTAGGAGTAAACTGCCATCAGATACTGCACACACAAAATGAAAACAGTTCATAATCTGCACAAGGCACTTTTTCTTCATTCTATTAAAATACTCTGAAAGAAACTAAAAACGAACTTTTTACCTTGATTAAAGATGTGACCACAATTGCTCCAGCATTCACCATAGGGTTATGAGGCTTGTCTGTGAAAGAAAGTTTTCAGTTACAAATATATCCCAAGACACATTCGTCAAACAAAACCAGTCAAGTGTTTAAGTGAAAAATTATCAGTATTTATGTATGACTTAAACCTATAATTATGGAATATAATCCTAAATTAAACCGTAATCCAACACTATGCACATTTTTTTGTAATTCTGAGCGAAGTATTTTACAGTTTAGAACCCAATCAGCCTAATGCTACTTAAACAGTCCAGTAGATTAATCAGTTTAGCATCATTTCTTTTCTTGAAAACTTTAAATCTTCTCCAGTGTTCTAAGATTTATTCAAAGCAACACTTGAAAGTGCAACAACCCCTAAGGGACAATCCAGTTTTTCTCCAAGTTACCAAGTCTCAGTGATTTTAAAAGTATTCAAAGAAGTCCTTTAAAATAAAAAAAAATCCAGTTCTTTGATTTCCTTATTGCTGTACATAAACAATAAATTCTGATTCTTTTTAAGAATCAGAGGTTTCTATTGGCAGCTGCTGAAATACAAATAACAATTTACTCATTCTCATTAGAATTTACCTTTGACTTGCATATACCTGCCACGCTTATGTTTTTCTTTTTATCACTAATCTCCATATTAAGAGTATTTTTGCATTCCCAGTCATTTTTGGCTGCTCACGTAAATTAATATTTTTTTTCTTCTTTTTCCAAAGCAGCTTTCCTGTCAGCTGTCTACTTCTCCCAAATACAAGGTTTCATTCATCAACCTCTACCTCC
The DNA here is from genome assembly GCF_000699245.1 of Pterocles gutturalis. NCBI lineage: Eukaryota > Metazoa > Chordata > Aves > Pterocliformes > Pteroclidae > Pterocles > Pterocles gutturalis. The sequence continues at coordinate 21,656 of NW_010126108.1, read as the reverse complement.
TACAGTCATTATTTATTTTTTTTAACTAACATTTTTGCTGTGCTTTCCAATTCAAATGTTGATTTTTGAGGGTTCTGTTGTCTGAAAATCTCAAACAATTCGCAATACATTAATATTGTGACAGGTTTGAATTCCTTTGATTTGCTGTTGCTTTGTTTATCTCCCAATTTGAGAAACTATTTATTTAAAAAACACACAAAGTGTTCACTATTTTTATACAAAATACACACACACACTAAAAAGAACTTGAGATGGTTGCTTTTTTGGAGCTTAGTCTGACATGCACAGTATACACACACATGCTTTACCATGAAAATTACACTGGTGATGGTCAGTGGCACTTTGCCATCTGTGACTATCAGATAACCTTCTAATCTCAAGTTCCTTTTAGCATATTTCAGAAAGTCAATATTAAAAGTAACTTTAAAAAAAAAATCAAGTTATTCTATTAGTGCCAAGGTAAGACCAATCGCTTCCATCCAAAAAAGTGAAGCTGCCCCAAAATATAAACTTTATGTCTATCCACTACTTTTAAAGTTGTTAGTGCCACTCTTTACCTCTCTGCAACAGACTCATGAATTGTTCTCACTTCATCTGACTGTAGTTAAGATCCACCTACATTAAACGTCCTGTTCTACTCGTGTGTCAATAATGCATGCAACCCAGGTCAAATATATGTGACTTCTGATTAAAACCAGATTCTGAGCAGGAAAAATGTATCATTTCCATAGCTTCCTAACTCCGTCCCTCCTTAGGGACCGAAAATCTGTACACCAGTGGAAGACGTTACAAATCAAATGACCATTCACAGCACCACACTGCTGGTCAGAAGGGACATCTGGAGGTCATCTCCTCCACCCTCCCACTCAAAGCAAGGCTATTGCCAAGGTTACATCAGGTCAGTCATGCCTTTATCTAGCTGAGTATTGAAAACATCCAAAGATGGCAAATCCTCTACCTCTCTTGGGACCCTGTTCCTCCTAGAGGACAAGTTGATCAAAACGTCCAACCTGTAATTCCCAAGCTGTAGTGTGCGGCCACTGGCCCTTGTTATGTCATCTGTCAATACCAAGAATTACACAAATCTTCATCTTTGCAATTGTTCTTCAAGAGTTTCAAGTGGCTCCCAGGGGAGCCCCTAACCTCCCCTTTCAACTGCTCCTTGGGAGTCCTGTGCCCTGGACCCCACAGCACTTTGGCAACCCTCCACAGGAGCCCTCTCCAGTTTTTCAATATTGTGCTTGAACTGGCAATCCCAACTCTGGACACATAGACCAACGCAGCACTGGCCTCACACATGATGAGAATACACCATCACCCTCACTTCTTACTCTAGCTACACCTCTCTTTTTTCCAGCTTCTTCTCATCAAGTAACATTCCAGTCCATAAACATGCTAACGACTTAATTATATACAACCCATTCTAAAAGTATTTTTATAAATATTTTGCCCTTGTTTCTTCTGGACATTTCTATGGTTTCAATTTGCCACACAGTATAAAGAAACAAAACATCCCAAACCCCATATTACATGTATATTTTAATAAAAAGTACATGTAACATTTATTTAGCATTCAGCAACTCAAAACCTTATTGATGTGGGAAGTCCACACAACGGAATATACCCTCAGAAATTCTACTGCATCTCCTTTCCTTGAAAATGTCACCACTTACCTTCAATGTCACAAGACATTCTTCATTACTTCTTCCTCTACTCTGAAGATTCCTGTCTCTCACCGCTTAACGTCTCAAACTACATGTACCAGCTCTGGCCACTTTACAACCAACACGCCACCATGTGCTGACCTCACATGAAGGATGGCAAGAACCTTCTGATGAAATGAAATATGGACTTTCCTGAATGTGCTTCTGAAATGAAGTTGTGTTTTGTTCCCCCCTTGACAAGTCAGCAAGGAACAATCATTGTGGGATCCCTAAAAGCTAAGGGGAGGTACAGCAGTCCAGCTTACCACACACTAACAAAAACTCTTCTGTGAGGGTGTTTCCTGCTGCTGCCTAACACCAGCACATCACAGAGCTGAGCAGGACACCTTCCATTAACCCAGTGCTGCCTCTTCTAAGCAGAATAAACCCCATCAGGGTATTCCAGGTGCCAGGAAAGCAATTTTCACTATTATCTGAATAGCACCAGATAATGGATCCAAACACTTCCCATACATAGATATCTGTAATTGACAGATAACCCCTCTATCTTGCCACAATAGCAGGCTTTTGAGAGAGGTGGTCGATGCCCCAAGCCTGTCAGTGTCTAAGAGGCATTTGGACAATGCCCTCATAACATGCTTTAACTTTTATTCAGCCCTGAAGTGGTCAGGCAGTTGGAGTAGATTATTGTTGTAGGTCCCTTCCAACTGAACTACTATATTCTATTCTACAGCGAAATACCTCTCAGATTCAGAACAGACTTAAGATACACTGGCCCTTTTTAATGGTCAGGATGTCTAAATAAAATCTCAC